>NW_026942325.1:0-11972 GCF_024139115.2 Armigeres subalbatus
AACATCAATCATTTATATTTATTGTATACATATTTCTTTTTATTGTATGGAGCTGGAATTGCCACCGACCGTAATAACATAAAAAATTTACATCAGAAAGGGGGGGGGGGGGGGTGAGGGGGGCTTGTGTAATGGTGGGAGAGGGGGGATTTATCGATTTTATGACATAGTTGAAGTAAGTTAACTAACGTTTTTGTTCTATATGTGCGGATTTATATACTATTATTATTCATGAACTGAAATACACTTTAGGCTATTTTTTCGGTTATTGGAAAAGTGGCTTCATAACATTCTACAACGGTATTCACAATTAATTGAAAACAAAATAACATAAAATATTCGACGAAACACCTACCGTCGAGCCAACGCTCCCAACGAATTCTCGTGCATTGTTGCCATTGTTGGTAATGAGCATAGAGCTTGCTTCGTTCATTTAATTTTCGCTTTTATTACAGAGCTGTTAGATGTGTACCGTTTTGACTCAAGTCCCGAACATTTTGTCTCAGTTAAGAGTTTGGGGGTTTTTGTCTCGTGGTTAAGAGCAAATTTGGTTTTGTCTCATTTAAGAGCTTTGATTTGTCCCGTGTACGGAGAACCATGCCGTTTTACCTCGTATCGAAGCAGACTACCTCATGACTCAAATTCCGAGCCCTTTCAAAGCGAGTGTTTGCGAGTGAAATCGCGTAACGTTCGGAATATGATTCAAAACTGTACTGTCTTTGATAGCGGATTACTTATGCAAATTTACGGTGTAGTTGCATTGCAACAGATGAATTTTTTATTAGCCGGAAGATGGGGCGTGGCGGCGTTCACACGTAAGAACGGTACTACATAAATTGTACATGAATTAACTGCCATTGTCGTTGTATTGTTACCGCCTTGTCGTTAAGCTTTGTGATGAAACAATCTACAATGTTTACTCCTATGCGTGAGAAGGTGTGGGACTAGACATTTTTCTTTTAATAAAATGTCGACTGGAATTGAACCCAGGGTCACTGGATTGAGAGCTAAGCATGCTCACCACTCAACAATCAGCGCCGTTCATTTGGAATTTGTTTGCTATCATTTAGCACGTCCGAAATGCTCGGGATGTATTTTTGCTCATTATTGTAGGAGTGCCAATTAATTTATTTTAATGGAAAAGACGAAAAAAGAGATTTCTGAACAAATCACCACATGTGGTGTGACTTTTGTTATTATTCTTTCTCTGCAAAACCGCAATCGTTATAATGAAACATGAATGCACATGAATGCACCTTGATGGCTCGAAAACAAAATGGGATGGATGCTTTTTTATTTTACCCGGCAAGGCATATAGATACCCCCTTTCACAGCGTGGACATTTGCTCATATAAATTTTCAAAAATTTGTATGGACCGTGGACAATCGACATACTCCCCCTCCCTCCTAAACTGTCCTCGTGGTATATGGACAGCCCCTTTAAGGTGGGGCTATTGCAAAAAATTATAATTGCGACACGTATATCATATATAGTTATTTTTAGCTGTGTGATAGTCAGAATCTGGGAAACAGAACAACTACCACAGGAGTGAAAGAAAAAGGCCATATGCCCCATCAACAAGAAAGGCGATAAGCTGGAGTGTTAAAACTTTCGAGTGATCGCTCGACAACGGGCCAGATTTGTACTGTACGGCAAGCCCTTCAAAAGTGCAGTGAATATCAGATCCCAACGCAATATCTGTTAATCGATTTCAAGGTTGAATACTAGTAATACGACAGTATAAACCTATCCCGGGAAGCTGATAAAGACTGAAAGCAACGGTGAGTGATGTGCAAAAGGTCTCCAGTAGCCTTGCAAGCATAGTGTATCGTAGTGGGCATAGTGTATGTATCCATTGTACTTGCCACACAAGATACATACTCATGCAATGGCGGGCATAGAAAAGCTTTCAATTAATAACTGAGGAAATGCTAATAGAATACTATGTTGAAAAGCTCGCCGGGACTACGACAAGGAGACAACACAAGTATGACTGGTGATGAATGCGTCGAAGACAAAGTACATGCCAGCGGGTGAAACCGAGCGCAACAGGGTCCGCCTGATGAGAAGCGGTTTTATGGGGATACCTTCTGGGTGGTCGATGTATTCGTCTATAATGGATTCTCGTTTATAGCTGATAATAATGTTAGTCGTGAAATACGAAGGATCATCATCTGTCATCTACTACCGGCCCTAGAAGAAACTGGTGTTAAAAAAGATTCACACCCGCACCAAATGCATCATAAGATCGGAGATCATAAGATCTCCGAGTATTTAAAAGACGGCTTCTTAGGACCATCTTTGGCGGTGTGTGGCGGCGAAGGATGAATTACGAGCTTGCCCAACTCTACGCCGAACCATGTATCCAGAAGGTAGCTAAAGCTGGAAGGGTACGATGTATTACAACATGCTGGACACTGGACAGGAACCTTGCAAAGATGGTGTTCGCTTCCGACCCGACAGGTAGAAGAAGGCGGAAAGCTCAACAAGCAAAGAGGGTCGACTAAGTATAAAACGATTTGGCGAGCGTGAAAATTCGAAATCTTCATATAACGTATTTACCCTCCACTTGTGGAGATAAATAGAGTTCCTAGATGTCTTGAAGAAACCATTCCTGAATATAATATTTTCAGTGCATACTATGTTTAATGAATTCACTTGTTAGAAGCTTTTTTATTTAATTGTAGTTTGTAGTTTAATTTGATTGTAGTTTTACAACTTTAACAGTAAGGCCGTTCATTCCTGTGGGTATTTACTGTAAGGACGTGGCCGGTGAAATATGTGAAAGTAAACTCAGTTCAATAGATAATCCGATTTAATTCTAGTTTGTTCGTGGAAACATATGACGCCATAAAAATTAAGTGGAATAAACACACAAAAATCCTTTTTAAAGAAATGAAGATAGAACTACAGAGAAATAGACCTCCCTCTTATAACAAAATGCAACCCAAATCACCGTTACGAAAACATTATTACCCAATGCCAAATGCACTGTGTGTAGACAAGCTAATTGCCGCTTGTCTACACATGGCGGCAGTGTGCAAAAGTCAAGCACAAGCAAAATCGTTGGCAGCGCCAATGGTGGCCTATCGAAAAACTACGAAGAATTGAAGCCATCGTTTAAAAGGCTAACGAGCAACATGTGTTAAGTGAGACGTCTGTTTCTCTGTGGTAGATCGCAGGTTATATTTACGTCACATACATGTTTTCGTATTAAATTACAATCAAATAATTCTCTGTATCCAGAGACGATAGTTTGGATGAATCTATGACAAAAGGTCTACAAACAAGAAGTCGAAAGGACAGATGGTCGAAAGACAAAAGGTCAAAAATACATAAACACACATACCCATAAACACAAAGGTTCGAAAGGGACACAAGGTTGGAACCAAAAAGACAAATGAACGCAGAAGGAATAAGGAAGAAGGAAAAATGAAAAAGGAAGAAGGAAAGGAAGGATGAATAAAGAAGAAGGGGAAAGAAGAAGGAAAAAATAATAAAGAAGATGAAAGAAGGAATAAGAAATAAGGAAGAAAACAGAAGGAAGAATAACTAAGAAATAAGGAAGACAGAAGGAAGAAGAAAAAATGACAAAGAAAGACAAACAAAAATAAGAACAAAATAAGAAGAATGGAGAAAAATATATAGAAATTAAGAAGCACGATGAAGAAGGAAAAAAAGAAAGAAAGAAAAAAGAATTATAAGGAAAAAAGGGAAGGAACCAGCAAAAAAGAATGAAAAAGGTAGAAGGAATATAAATAAGAAAGAAGGAAGAAAAAAGAAGGGAGAAGGAAGAAGAAAAAACAATATGTAAGACGGAGAAGGAAGAAGAAAGAAAGATGATAAGAAATAAGAAAGAAGAATAGAAAAAAATGAAAGAGAAGGGAGTAAGTAGAAGGAAAAGCACAGCAGAATAAATTAATAAGTAAGAACCCACGTAACATTTTAAGTTTTATAATGCTCTTGAAGACCATAATTTTCACTACAAGAGTATTATAAAACCAGTATAAAACCAAAATGTTACTAGGGAAGGAACAGGCGAGAAAAAGGAATAAGAAAAAATAAGGAAGCAGAAAGAAAGAAGAAGAAAGAAGGAAAAATGAGGGAGAAAGATGGAAAGAAGAAAAAGAGGAAAGAAGAGAAATGGAAGGAGAAAGAAAGAAGACAGAAGAAGGAATAAGGAATAAGGACGAATTAATAAGGGAGAAGGAAAAAGTAAGATTGCAGAAGGAAAATGGAAGAAGGAAAAAGGAAGAAGGAAGACGTAAGAAGGAAAAACAAAGAAGAAAGGAGGAATCAAAAGAAATCCTTTTCGCTTTTTTACCACTCAACCTTTTATCACTTTCGACGTCTTGTCCTTTCGACCTCCTGTCCCTAATCCGGTTAGGATATAGATTGTTGGGTATTGGTGGTATATGATAAAGATGTTGATAACAAATTATTTATCGTTAACACCTTCGTACCCGACCCCCAATTTCATGGAAAACTAAATTTTCAAAATGATGTTTCTCAGCACTTTTTAATCAATTCTGAAACCTGGATTGCGACATGTCAAACTTCATTACTTTGCAAAACAAGTCGATAGAAATGTGTGCTAAAAAAATTTAGTCCATCTGGTCACATTCCGCAACACTTTGGAATGCTGGTTCCTTGGGAAGTGGCCCTTTTTTAAACAATTCTGAAACCTGGCTTGCGTCATGTCAAACTTCATGCTTTTGCAAAAAAAATCCATAGGAATGTGTTCCATCTGGTCACATTCTGGAAACCCTGGAATGCTGGATTTTCAAACAATCCTGAAGTACCTGGCTTGCGACGCTTTATGATTTTGCCACAAGTCCATAGGAATGAGTTTTAACGGAATTTGGTTCATCTGGTCAAATTTCGGATCATTCTGCTGGTTTCCTGGGGGAAGTGACAACTTTTTGTTCAATTCTAAAACCTGGTTTGCGACATGTCAAACTTAATTATTTTACAAAACATGTCCATAGAAATGTGTTTTGAGGCTATTTGATCCATCTGGACACATTCCAGAACCCCTTGGAATGATGGTTCCTTGATGGCCAATTTTCGATCATCTCTGGGCAGTGCCAGGGCAGCATGCACTATGTCCAAGGGCTTGACGATCCCTCCCCAGGTCATCTGCGAGTTGTGGTACCTGCCTAGGATGTGGTGGGGTTTGACAGTTGGTTCTGTTAAACTTCTATAAATGCTGCATGTATCCACAAGTAGGCTCCGCTAAAGCGACCGTGTGCCTCTCAAAGAGCACAAGCCCAAGTCATGGTGTTAGGTGGGACGCTAAACAGACCTGACACGATGGCCCTCCAACAACTCTGCCTTTAAAAGCAAACACTACGAACGACATAGAAGATAAGGTGACGACCAAGACGACGAATAAAGGATTACGATTGGAGGCTTGGAACATGGAACTGCAAGTTGCTAGGTTTCGAAGGTTGCGACAGGATAATCTACGATGAATTACATCCCCGCAACTTCGACGTCGTAGCGCTGGTACAAAATCTGCTGGACAGGACGGAAAGTGTGGAAAAGCGGGCATCGAGCGGCTACCTTTTACCAAGTTTCAGGGGCATTTTTGAGTCCCTTGGAAACGCGCAGAGGGTTAAGCCAAGGTGATGGTCTTTCGTGCCTGCTATTCAACATCGCTTTGGAGAGAGTAATATGAAGGGCAGGGATTGACAAGAGTGGAACGATTTTCACGAAGTCCGTTCAGCTATTTGGTTTCGCCGACTACATTGGTATTATAGCAAGTAACTTTGAGAAGATCAAGGAAGCCTACATCAGACTGGAAAGGGAAGCTAAACGGATCGGACTAGTTATCAACACGTCGAAGACGAAGTACATGATAGGAAGAGGCTCAAGAGAAGACAATGTAAGCCAAGGAGGTAGACTTTACTAAGGTGGCGCAGATCAGCGCTGCGTGCCACTAGTTCTCTCTTTTACTCTCCCGCTGATCTTATGCAACGCAAATAGTGACGTCACTATCTGGTATCATTTTCGGCAGGCACCAGTGACCAGTCCGATCCGCTTAGCTTCAGTCTTCAGTCTGATGTAGGCTTCCTCCATCTTCTCAAAGTTACGTGCCATAATATCTACGTCGACAGACGGACTTATTGAAATAAGTATCACTCGTGTTAATCCCTGCTCTTCGTTTTACCCCTTCCAAAGCGATGTTGAATAGCAGACACAAAGGCGATCACCTTGCCGTAACACTCTACGGGTTTTGAAGGGACTCGAGAATGCCCCTGAAACTCGAACTACGCGCATCACCTGAACCATAGTCGCTTTGATCAACCGTGTCAGTTTATCCGGAAATGCGTGTTCGTGCATTAGCTGCCATAGCTGGTCCCGATCGATTGTATCATATGCGGCTTTGAAGTCGACGAATAGATGATGTGTGGGCACGTTGTATTCGCGGCATTTCTGTAGTAATTGACGAATGGCGAACACCTGGTGCGTGGTGGAGCGCTCGCCCATAAAACCCGCCTGGTACTGCCCAACGAACTCCCTTGCAATTGGTGCTAGTCGACGGCATAACATTTGGGAGAGTGCCTTGTAGGCGGCGTTCAGCAATGTGATTGCGTGGTAGTTGCTACAATCCAGCTTATCGCCCTTTTTGTAGATGGGACACACGACACCTTCCATCAACTCCTGCGGCAAAACTTTATCCTCCCAAATCTTGGTAATGACCCAGTGCAGCGCTCTAGGCAGTGCCTCACCACCGTGTTTAAATAGCTCTCCTGGTCAATCCCAGGGGCTTTGTTGTTCTTCATCCGGCCAATCTCCTCCTGGATTTCATGGAGATCCGGAGCCGGTAAAATTAGGTCCTGTGCGCGTTCTCCCAGGTCCATCACCATACCGCCATCTTCGTCTGCTACATCGCCATTCAGGTGTTCTTCGTAGTGCTGCTGCCTCCTTTGGATCAGCTCACGCTCGTTCGTAAGAAGTGTCCCGTTTATGTCCTTACACATATCAGGCTGTGGCACTTGACCCTTACGTGAACGGTTCAACATCTCATAAAACTTTCGTGTGTTATTAGCGCGGTACAGTTGCTCCGCCTCTTCACGGTCTTGTACTTCCTGCTGGCGCTTTTTCCTCCGGAAAATCGAGTTTTGTCTATTCCGCATACGTTCATATCGTGCCTCGTTCGCCCTATTGCGGTGTTGCAGCAATCTTGCCCATTCGCCCATTCTTCTCTTCCACTAACTGCTCACATTCGCCGTCATACCAGTTGTTTCTTTGATCCGGGGGTACCGTGCCAAGTGCAGCGGTTGCGGTGCTACCAATGGCGGATCGAATATCTCTCCAGCCATTGGTGTCACGAGGGGGAGGGTGGGGGTCCAAAATCACCAAATCTTGCGTTACGTAATTTTAGAAAAAACCCTTAACGAACCTCGCTAACCGTTCATTCCTGATTTCAACTTAGTTGAGTACAAATAAATGCAGATTCTATAAGATACTTAATTTGAAAAACGCGATGAAACACGTGAGAGGTGTGTTTTAGAATTGACTATTTTTTGGGTGATGTAAGAATTATGTCGTATATTTGAAAAGTAATTCAAATCGATCAATGACTCTTGAAATGAAGAAAAAAACTACCTACGCACTCAACCAAATTTGTGCATTAATACATACAACACAAAATGCTATATTTCCTCTTTTTCAACTTTATTCAAGTGCTCGCTGTAGAGCAGCGCATTATTGCTCAACGTAAAACGATTTGGGAACCGATTTGTAAAAACACCAACAGATTAAATGCCTACCTACTTTGAAGATGTTAATTTAAAACTAAATGATTAGAATGATTGGTACCGCATTTCTTTATTTCTCTCTTTATTATGAGATGAATATATGTGAGTGCCACTTCCAGCTGCTGCGCGTATCCTTGGGCTAGCCTACCGTCTGGAGCCAAGTGGGTCAATATTGCAGGTAATCACGAAGGTAGTAAACGTGGTTGCCTAAAGCATGCATATGGGCAAGTCTGTTTGGAGTTTGTCAAGAACAAAAGACGAACGTAACTAAAATTTGAAGCTCTTCAAATACTGTATGTTTGATATGATATGATAACAATGACGCACTTTCGCTTTGTTTTCTCCTAGATGTGTAGTAGTAGATAAAATATCGATTAGGATGAATTTCATTTTTTTTGTAATATATAGGGGAACTGCTCCGTTTTTCATCTTACTGAACATATATTCATCTCATAATAAAGAGAGAAATAAAGAAATATGGCACCAATCATTCTAATCATTTAATTTTAAATTAACATCTACATAGTAGGTAGGCACAATTTAATCTGTTGGTGGTTTTACAAATCGGTTCCCATATCGTTTTACGTTGAGCAATAATGCGCTGCTCTACAGCGAACACTTGAATAAAGTTGAAATAGAGGAAAATATTTATTTGTGCTGTATGTATTAATGCACAAATTTGGTTGAGTGCGTTTTTTCATTTCAAGAGTTATTGATCGATTTGAATTACTTTTCAAATATACGATATACGTGAATATACGTGTTTCATCGCGTTTTTCAAATTAAGTATCTTATACTATCTGCATTTATTTGTACTCAACTAAGTTGAAATCAGGAATGAACGGTTAGCGAGGTTCGTTAAGGGTTCTTTCTAAAATTACGTAACGCAAAATTTGGTGATTTTGGACCCCCACCCTCCCCCTCGTAACACTTTTTGTATGGAAGGTTTAATTTTTTGTATGACCCGTAACACTTGGCTTGACCCCCTCCCTCCCCTGGCAGCGTTACGTAATTTGTGAAAGACCCCTAAACTATCTTCGCTAATGATGTGTTGTATTAGCATTTCATCAAAAGAGATTAGCGCACCACTAGCGAAGTTAGGTTCAACATATGGATTACGAGAATAACAACTTCGCTTGTCGCCCATTTCGGTTAAGAATAACTCAGGACAAATTTAGAATGAGCTTCATATTCCATTTCTATTAAAAATTGTCACAAGTCTACAACACAGCGTAATGCATGAGTTCAGTGCTGCAAGCTGCTTCGTGTAACCATTTCATCTTTTCATAGCTGTTCAATTTGTACTTAGTCGATAAGTGACTTTTATTTTTTTGTCTGCTGTTTCTGTCCAGAAGGCTTTTTGATTCATCCTTGCGGTTTTCATTTTTTATCACCATCTGGACCATGGAGGACCATGGTATATATAAAAGTTATGGTCATAACTTTTGTTATATTATCAATGTAATTTAGTTATTCAGGTTAATGGACATTGTAGGCAATTACATACTTCCGAACCGGGTTGATTCAGTGATCAACACTTCTACCCGTAGCCATTTTGTTTCCTATAGCGCTTGGTACAGTACAGCAAAATCGATTTCTCTCCACGACTTCCCCGGACAACCAAGTTGTGTCGGTTCTGCTATCGTTCGATGTCGTATTTTTTGTAGTCTGCTTGTTCGTCCGCCACGCGTTTGTTATGTGCCTTTGCCTTGCACCACCAGTCTGCTGCGATCGATGGTGTGCCTGCGCGAGGTCGAATGTGGGGCATGTTTGTAGGAGAATGGAAACACTTCTGACGCTCGTTCGCCTCCGGACGGAGACTGTGAATTATTTGTATGAAAGCTTTAACACGCTTTAATATCCATATATTCAGGCCTCATGGATGATCCTCCATGGATTCATCATTATGGTCAATATGACATTTCTTCTGCGTTCAGGCATGATATTAGACTATCTTGAAGACATATTGATTATTTGATTTTCATGTTTATACTAAGCATTGACTGTAATCATTCGCACCAATTATTATAAATTGAGTGTCACATTGATTTGTGTTGTCGTCAAAGATAACATTGGAAACATTGTCTTGCCGCCTTCTAGCATGGTACGAATACCACCAGCCTGACTCTAGTATAATACTGCATAGTATGTGTTACATAGCTTCACAAGTACACGATTTATGATAGAGTTCACACTGTTTGTATAAGTATACGAAAACTTATTTTAATCGATATAAAATTTTCCTAGTTTATCTGAATTTTTCAATTTTAGACACATCTCAATCTGTAAGTGCAGTTTCTGACAGTTTCTGAAACTTTACGTCTAGTTGTAAATTATCAGAAGCATCAGAAAAATACTTAATTTACGAGAAAGGCAAAAAGAAGTAAATTATATTAAATTTGTACACGAACTTTAAAAATAGTTATCGAAAACAAGGAAAAAACATGTCTTAAATAGATAGCAAAACGACTCAAACACACGTAGCAAAAAGCTTCCCCTCGCGTCACGTATCTACATGCAACAACATCAATAAGATAAAACCTGTTTCACTCTGGAAAAATGTGCGCTATCGCGTGGTGTGAAACCTGTGAGCTGTGAAACAGAATGAGACTATCAATGAGTGCTTGAGGTATGATTTATTCGAGGAAAATTCTTCGCTTCATTTAGAATTATCAATCCAATACATCATTGGAGTTTCAGTAGAAAGCTTCCATTGAGGACGACTGGGATGATGTAATATTCGTCAGAGTCGTTTCACTGAGTTAGATCCGGAATGTCCTAATGGAGCATCCTTAAAATACGCTTAGAGGGGGGGGGGGGGGATTTGTCCGAAGTGTGACAATGAATACAAACTTTTTTATTGATTCATATAAAAAGTGTGACATCGTGGGAGGAAGGGAGGGTTGAAAATGGCCAATTTTTTGCGTTACGTAAATAATTAATCTTCCCTAACTGGTCGGAATTTTTACCAAGTATCTATATTGTTGTAGTTTGTATGCCTGTTCCGCCTGTTCATCGTTTCAATCATTGTTCAAGGCTTTTCTGACATTGCTGCAGGGATTTTTTATAAAGACTTGTTCCGTCTGAGGTAGCTGACTCGCGTGAGTTGGTGGAAGGTTGAAAGCGTGCACGTTGCGTCTAAAATACGCATGTGGGCTTCGGTACGGTGACTCTACGTTACCGCATTTTCCTGATGCACACCGCCGCGTGCACGCAGCGTCGAGAAGACGTTTGCTACGTTGGCTAGAGCCCCAACTCATTTTTTACGCAGTTTTTGTGTAACAGATCTAATTTATTACCTACAACGTTTCGGATACCTCTCAGTCTCAAAACTGAGGAATCCTACCACAAATGTAGGCATGAATTGATAATTAACGTTTACCTTTTTGCCTTTCTCGTACAACAAAGTTGTACCGAAAAGCTATCATTTCACTCTCAAATCGATTTTTTTTAGGACTCCATGCTCCCCTCAAGCCATGGACGTCATTTTTGAACGACCCCTAAGCGTCCGTAAATCGTCTTCCACACGTCCAAGCTGCTCGTTTTATCTCGCCTTCTCGTACCCGTCGGATATAAATCCATTATCACCGGCAAGTTGTCCAACATTCTGGCTCTATGCCCTGCCCACCGCAGCAATTTCCGCGATTTGAATGATGTTCAGTTCCCTAACTAATGATGCAATTGATGATTCAATAGCCTTCTTCGTGTACTGCTTTTCATTAAAATCCACTATAGGAGGCCGTACACGTATTACGATTATTTTTCTGGGTTTTTGAACCCCTTTCCTCCCATGTCAGATTAAAAAAAGCCTTTTTTATTTATATGGTGCATAAGAAAACGACAGATCCTTCGCCCCCACAAGTGCTTGTAACAAAAGTACGACCACTAGATGGTACGCTACAATTTTTTTTCCCAAAATTTCTAATGCACCTTGTTCGTCCTCTACGAGCATTATCCAGAGCGCGACTATCGGTTTAATAGGTGTAGATGCTAATCTTTGCACAAAGGCGAATATTATTCGACCGAGTAGATTTTTTTTGTATCTTTATTTAAGAAATTTTCAGCTCATCTCTTGCAGTATAATTCTGCAACGATTCATCTCCGAATTTCTTTGCAGGTGGACTAGATTTTAATTATTTATTTATTTATTTATTATTCACTACTATCGCTGAGTCTATGCGATGCGCAAGCGAATAACGTTATTT
>NW_026942326.1:0-5857 GCF_024139115.2 Armigeres subalbatus
GGAAGAACTGGCACTCTTTCAAGGACTTGTTTGTGAGTACCATCCACAACAGGGCTGATCTGAAAGATTCCTCAAGATGCAGTACTTATTGTCGTACTTAGACGGCGATGCGAAGAAAATGGTAGCTCATTTCTATCAGCGATGCCAACTACCAGGAAGCCTGGGACACGCTAGAAGCACACTACGATAAAAAGAAGTACACGGTTTTTGCTCTGGTCCGAGAATTCATCGATCAACCATCAACGTCAACTGTGAGCGGACTGAAGAAGTTAGTAACCACATCGGATGACGTGATACGTCAGCTCAAGGCACTCGGAAACGAATTCGAATCAAGAGATCCGTGGCTTATTCACTTGCTGCTGGAAAAGGTCGACAAAGAAACACGATCACTATGGGCCCAGAAAATAATTGATGTCGATAATCCGATGTTCGCAGATTTTTTGGAGTTTTTACAAAAGCGCTGCGACGCACTTGAAACGTGCACAGCTTTCACAAAGCGACCAAATCAAGCAGACAACACAAAAAGGGACTGCGCAAAGGCACATATTAGTGAAAAGGTGCAATCATTCCATGCCAATACGTCATCGTCAGGGTGCGTCAAATGCTTGAAGGATCATCCGATCTATCACTGTGATCGATTCAAAGAAATGGAAGTGGCGGAGCGCAGAGAACTGGCACAAACAGCAAAGCTGTGCTTCAACTGTTTGCGCTCTTCCCACACAGCAAGGAAATTTCCCTCTAAATCGGTATGCCGTTTTGCGGACTGCAAGCAATGTCACCATACTCTGTTGTGCACACGAGAAGCAAGGCAAAAGGAAAGGAAATCGGAACAAGATCAGTCAAAGCGGGAAATTGGAGAAGAATTGGCTACGGCATCGGTGAATGTGAACTCAACACAGACTCACGAGGATGGACGCGAAATCACACTGCTGCCGACGGTGGTGACACAGGTAGCTGGAAGTGACGGTAAATTGTACGACGTAAGAGCTCTTGTTGACAGTGGCTCGCAGGTATCGCTCATCACAGAGGCGTGCGTAAAGCGCCTAGGTTTGAGGCGTAGCAACGCCACATTGGAAGTCACTGGAGTAAACGCAGAGGTTGTCGGCAAAACCGCCGGCAAGGTTACACTGGTGATCACACCACGCTTCGAGAAAGCAAGAAAGCTCGTCACACAAGCCTACGTACTGGGAAAACTAACGGCAACCCTGCCGTGTCAGCGATTTAATGTGTCAAATATGTCCTATTTGGAAGGACTGCAACTAGCCGACCCACAATTCAACAAGCCTGGGTCAATGGACATTATTCTTGGGGCCGACGTGTTTCTGTCCATCCTACAATCTGGACAGGTCAAGGATCACTACGGAAATCCTGTGGCACAGCGTTCCGTCTTCGGGTGGATGGTTGCAGGGAAAGTCTCAACAGACGAATGTGCCCATTCGTATCACTCGGTCATCAATCTGCATCAAGAGGTTGATATCGATCGGACTCTGCGGCTGTTTTGGGAAGATCAGGAGCTCCGTGAACCCAGGCAGCTAACTAAGGATGAACAAAAGTGGTTGAGGGTTTCAATTCCACTCTCACACGTTCTCAGGAAGGTCGCTTCATCGTCCGCTTACCAATGGATGATTCGAAGCTCAAACTTGGAGACTCTCTGGTCGCTGCTACCAGACGATTAAGGTTCATGGAACGCAGATTTGACAACGATAGTGGTTTCAAACAACGATACGTATCCTTCATGCAGGAATATCAGGAACTGGGACATATGAAGATTGTTCCACAAGAAGAAATTGACGTTGACTGCTCCCAGTCATATTACTTGCCACATCACGGAGTTATTAAAGAGGAGAGCGCCACTACCAAGCTCAGGGTGGTGTTCGATGGCTCAGCCGTTACCACAAGCGGAACATCACTGAACGATGTATTATTAGATGCCCCAAACATCAATGCGGATCTCTTCGAAGTGCTGCTACGATTCAGATCGTACCAGGTGGCATTCATAGCGGACATCGAGAAGATGTACCGCCAAGTTTTAGTTCATCCTAGCGGCACCGACTACACGCGCATCGTATGACGGGATTCCCCGGACAAACCCATCCAACATTTCCGACTGCTCACTGTTACTTATAGCTTGAAGAATTCAAGATTCCTGGCAATGGCAGCGTTGCACAAGGCAGCAGAAGCATTCGAGGTTAAGTATCCAGAAGCGGCAGAGCGAATTAAACGACACACTTACGTTGACGATCCAACATCTGGCGCGGACTCTGTGGAGAAGGCTAAGCGAATAATCAAGCAAATCAACGAGATACTTGGTGCGGCAGGTTTTACTCTCCGCAAATGGAGTTCAAACTCAGCTGAAGTATTAGAGTCTCTATCAGACATCAACAACAACTCGATGGCGATACAATTCCCGGATGAACGAAACACCGTGAAAGCCCTTGGGACGCATTGGGTTCCAGGAGAAGATGTCTTTACATTTAAGGTGACTATGGCAAACGACGGACCGAACACAAAACATCAACTGCTATCGGATTCTGCCAAACTGTTCGACCCATTCGGATGGTTTGCACCAGTGATAGTACGAGTCAAAATTCTCTACCAAAGGTGTTGGCTCTACGACCTTAACTGGCATGACGCATTACCTCCTGTCATCGAGGAGGCATGGATGGAAGTGAAAGAAAACCTACATCAGCTGGAGCAAATCAAGATACCAAGATGGGCGGCAAACTACAACGGCCGCATTGAACTACACGGGTTTTCTGACGCTTCAGAGGAGGCGTATGCTGCTGTGATATACTTGAGGTCAGTGGACAGCAACGGCGAGATCAATGTTACTCTACTGGCTGCGAAGACGAAGGTCGCTCCAGTTCGTCAAGTTTCAATACCGCGTCTGGAACTGAATGCAGCTGAATTGTTGGCAAAACTGATGAAGCACGTAGCAGAACCTTTCAAAAGATTCCACATCGAGCAATATGCCTGGACTGATTCCACCATTGTACTGCAGTGGTTATCCGATCACCCCCGCAAGTGGAATACGTACATAGCCAATAGAACTTCTTCGATTTTAGACATCTTGCCTAGGAAGCACTGGGCGCACGTCTCATCAAAGGATAATCCAGCAGACTGTGCTTCTCGAGGCATTTCTCCGCAAGAGCTTGTCAGCCATCCGATCTGGTGGACAGGTCCCGCATGGTTGTATGCCGCTTCGTCTAACTGGGGTCGAGACATGCCACACGACACATACGACGAGGAAACACTGGAGGTAAGAAAGCGTTTCCAATCTCTCAATGTTACGGTTAGTTTTCCAGCATCGAATAATGTCATCGAAAGAGAAATCCTGGAGAAAAGATCCGATCTTACCACGGCATGCTGGCAGCTCGCCCGTGTGAATAGATTCGTATCCAATATGAAGAGTTTGATTGGCGACACCAACAAAGTCACCGGTCCCATATTGCCATCGGAGCTGCATCGAGCTCGAATGAATTTCGTTCGACTAGCGCAGCAGGAGTTATACGAAGGAGAAATTAAAGCACTGATTCGTGGGGATGAAGTTCCTGCCAAATCCAGCATTTCGAGCTTGTACCCGTTTCTGGACGGCATCGGCATACTTAGAGTTGGGGGACGATTGCAGCATTCGATGTATTCCTACGATATCAAACATCCGATAATCCTATCGAAAGAGCACCGTTTCACAAAACTATTGGTAGAGGAAATCCACGTCAACAACTGTCATGCTGGGCCAACTTTGATCACAGCAACCATCAATCAACGATACTGGATCCAAGGATGTCAAACAGCCATCAAGCGAGTAATTCGGAAGTGCATGACGTGCTGTCGTCAGAAGGCGCAAGCTGCCAAGCAGCTTATGGGAAGTCTGCCAGCGTCTCGAGTAACAGCGTGTCGACCTTTCGCCCATGTTGGGGTGGATTATGCTGGCCCAATAATGGTGCGCTGCAGTAACACGCGAGGAGCACGATGTATGAAGGGATATATCGTCGTTTTTGTTTGCCTTTCAAGTAAAGCTATTCATTTGGAAGCCGCAAGCGATCTAACCACTGATACGTTTATAGGAGCCTTTAAGAGAATGATTGCGCGCCGTGGATACTGCAGTGAAATATGGTCGGATAATGGCACTAACCTGGTTGGAGCAGATCGACAATTGCAGGAAGTATATGAAATGGTGACAAAGCACGCCAAGCAAAAGGAGCACTTCTTCGCAAATTTAGGAATCCGTTGGCGATTTATACCACCAGCAAGCCCGCACCAGGGTGACATTTGGGAGGCTGTGGTGAAAAGCGCCAAAGAATTGCTACGACCAATCGTTGGTAATGAGAAGCTGACATACGAAGAACTGTCTACGGTATTATGTAAAGTGGAAGCCTGCCTTAATTCGAGACCCCTCGGCTCTATGTCGTCATGCCCTGACAGATTCGAGGCGCTCACGCCGGGCCATTTTTTGGTTGGCCAACCTCTTAATTCGTTGCCTGAACCAGACGTCACCCATCTCAGGATGAATATGCTCGATCGGTGGCAGCGAGTTCAACGATACACGCAGGACTTCTGGCAGCGCTGGCGAGATGAGTACATCGCTACACTGCAGCCCAGAGGGAAGTGGAAAACCAAGGAACAGAATTTGAATCCTGGACAACTCGTTCTCGTTAAAAACGATAATTGTCCGCCGTCAGCATGGGAGCTGGCTCGCATTGTCGCTGTACATCCAGATCAACAAGGATTAGTTCGCAACGTCACGCTGCGCAGAGGCAAGTCGGAATATCAGCGCTCTGTCCAGAAGTTATGTCCGCTTCCTGTTTGAGCCGTTGCCTCAAGGCGGGGTGGATGTTTATGATCATACATGCGTCGACCCCTCGGCGCCAACCAACAATTTATTTTCTGAAAACCCATGTATACATTTTTATATGAACAAACATAAATAAAAGGTTTCTCGTTGCAGTTGGTCGCGTTTTCAATTACGTCTTCCGGAACCCCGAAAGTATTCCGCGGAACGATTTACGGTCGTCTCGATTACGTTGCCGGTCCAGGTTCGCCCCTCCTGTTTAACTACGGTACATCTATCAATAATATTCATTGACCATAAAATGCACAGCTTTCTCGTTTTATGCATTGCATTCTCGAGTTTTATTATATTTTACTATTATTTTGAATAATCGATTTTGTCATGAATTGACGGCAACAAAATTGTTAGCAAAAGAAAATTATTTTAAAACAGAATCTCGTTGTAGGTATCTTACAAAATTATGACTCAATGAGAATATTAATAAAAAAAACTTCAAACCTGCCTGCAACGATCGATCAGTTCGCTAATTTGTATTTTCAGATTTAATATCATTTGCCGCTAACTCTTCAGTTAGTGCACCTTTTGTATCCGTTGTTACCGCAACATTTGCGTCTATTGGCCCAAAACTAAAACAAAACAAATGTTCAATTTGCCTTAAATATAACGGACATCGTGCACTTACCTATCAATATCGATGGGCTTAATGTCTCCGTCGTTATGCACATCGTCCTGATGCTTCTTCAGCAGACTCTTGTTGGCAAAAATCTCATCACATGGAATGCATTTGGGCTTCATTTTTCCACCATGCACATGATCCAGGTGCCTGCGCAATCCGTCTCGCCTAGTAAAAATCTTCTCGCAAATCTGGCAACCAAATCCCTGAAGCTGTTCGTTGTGATTTCGCCGATGGTGATAATACCGGGCATGAGTTTTGAAAATTTTACCACAATCCGGACATGGTTTTCCCTCGGGGAAAAATTTGCTCTTTCTTTTTCGTGTGCTGCTTTCCATCTGTTCCTTCGTGTCCGTGTTTTCCTTGTTAGCGTTTACGTTCAAATGATCTCC
>NW_026942327.1:0-50966 GCF_024139115.2 Armigeres subalbatus
AACGTTGTTTAACTTCCTCTTCTACAAGTTTGCTTGCTGCAAAAAAACCCTCATTCCAATATAGAGTAGTTATCTGTTGTTTGATCAATATACCACCACCAGAGATTCTCATGCAGAAATTTTAGAAAATCTAGGATCCGCTGGTTGAGTGCTTGCATGATTAATATGGTTACATGGTGCAACTTACACCATCTTCACGCCAATAACAGTAATAAAGTACAATAACTCAAAACGTATGTCCCACTAACGCACTTTACACCACTTACCCCTACCCACAGTTAGTTCACCGGTAGAACGATGTTAATAAATTTTCACAGTCGATAAATTATCAAGGCTGAAGGAGCCAAAGGAAAGAGCTGGATTAATGCCGCATCCAAGCCAGCAAATAGCGCGAAAGCAAAGGCAGATAAATGGTTCGTGCCTCGGTCCGATCCACGGACTCGGCCTTACTGAAGCAATTTCTGGAACGCGTTGATTAAAGTTTCTCGCTTTAACAAAAAATGTACTCCAGCTCACTTTAAATAATTTACTCACCCACGGGATTCTCCTCATTACCAACTTTTTCTGGATAACTTCGGTTTGAAATGATGGAATGAGGTATCATCAACGGTGTAAGCTGAGGAGAAACATGTTGTGCCGGATAATTAAAGGAGAAAAAATATCTGATTTCATTGTTGCATTTGTTAGTGTTTTGAGTTTTGCTTTTGCCCGGAGGTGATGGAAAATAACAAGAAGAGTTGATAATTATATCATTATAATTAATCCACATGAAACGATATTGAAATGAAATTGAAAAGTGTTTTATTTTACTTCATTTTCATATTCTTACTTCATGATACTTAATCTGAAGCATGATTCGGTTTTGAAATCAATCAACTTTGTAAATTTTTAATTAGGTACCCTCAGTTGTTTGAATTATGCATTATTTATAGGAAAAGGATTCATTTTAAATTTGAAGCCCCAGTAATTATATAAGAAAAAGATAAACTTATTTGTGGTTGCTCTTTTTGCTGTTTTTTCATTAATACTTTCCCCCTTCACTAAATGTACGTTAAGGCTATAAGTTTTTTTTATTGTGCTTGTATTTCATTTCACGAATATTATATTTCTGTACCTACGCTTCAACAGATGGACTAAATAAACAATATATACAAAATATTAGGATTTAAATAAAAACATGTTAAGTCTAACTTAAATTGATTGACGGTGTCGTGATGCTTATCCGCAAGCCCTTGTTATTTGGCTGGTAAGCTAAATTACCTGCCAACAGAAAAACCGAATCGTGTGCTATCGCACCAAAAGTCACCAACAGAATCAAGGTGTGCTACATGGAGGAAATCCCGGAGGAAATTTTGAAGGAAATCGCGGAGGAACTTCTGCAGGAATTTTTAGGAGCAGCTTAAGAAGGAATTCCGAGTGGAACTGTCAAAGGATTTTTTGGAGGAACTTCTGGAGATATTCCGAAGATTTTTTATGCATGAAATAAGCTCACGCCCACCCACGCCGCACAGAAGGACCAATCTTCAAAAAGACGGTCAAAAACCACTTTTTCAAAGTAATCCAAATTAACAACTTGAGTCACGGGTTGTTATTAGAATACTTGACGATGATGTATACATAGTTTTCAGTCATTTTAATTGGATGGATCTTACATTTACAGTCAATTCAAGTTGAGCAAACAACACGACAACATTATTTTTAATTCTGTTAAATCCTGTAAAATTTATCTGACTGCTTCAATATGTTGGTCACAACGTCTACATCGTCTACAAAACCTATTCCCTATGTTTATAATTTCTATTACTGAAATACATTTTTCAACCTGTAGAAGTGCTCATAGAAACAGAAGTCTACAGAGGCGGCGCCAGCCATTGAAATTTGATGGGACATCACTTGGTTTGTCAGGAAGCTCCTCCATGATTTCTTCCGGAAGTTCCTCAAGGATTTCGTCCGGAAGCTCCTCCAGGATTTAGTCCGGAAGTTCCTCCAGGATGTTGTTCGGAAGTTCCTCCAGGATTTCGTACGGAAGTTCATCCAGGATTTCGTGCGGAAGTTCCTCCAGGATGTCGTCTATAAGTTGCTCCAGGATGTTGTCCGGAAGTTCGTCGAAGATTTGGCCGGAAGTTTCTCCAGGATTAAGTTCGGAAGTTTCTCCAGGATTTCATCCGGAAGTTCCTCCAGGATGTTGTCCGGAAGTTCCTCCAGCATTTCGTCCGGAAGTTCCTCCAGGTTTTCGTCCGAAAATACTTCAGGATTTCGTCCGCAAGTTCATTCATGAATTCCTCTAGAAGTTCTTCCAAAATTTCTACCGGCAGTTCCTCCAGCATGTCGTCTGGAAATTCATCCACAAATTCCTCCAGAAGTTCCTCTAGGATTTCGTCCAGAAGTTCCTCCAGGGTTTCGTACAAAAGTTCCACCAGGATTTTCAAAGTAATCCAAATTAACAACTTGAGTCACGGGTTGTTATTAGAATACTTGACGATGATGTATACATAGTTTTCAGTCATTTTAATTGGATGGATCTTACCTTTACAGTCAATTCAAGTTGAGCAAACAACACGACAACATAATTTTTAATTCTGTCAAATCCTGTAAAATTTATCTGACTGCTTCAATATGTTGGTCACAACGTCTACATCGTCTACAAAACCTATTCCCTATGTTTATAATTTCTATTACTGAAATACATTTTTCAACCTGTAGAAGTGCTCATAGAAACAGAATTCTACATAGGCGGCGCCAGCCATTGAAATTTGATGGGGCATCACTTGGTGCAAGCATGTTGTCTTTGAAAACTGTAGCGTGCTTGCGACGACTGGTGCCCCACCTCTCGCTCCAGTAGCGGAACTCTAGCTTACGGGTTGAAATATCGCAGTATGTGGCCCGCTAAACTATTTAATTCACTTCCAACATTTTTGACCGTCTTTTTTGGAATTGGTCCCACTGTGCGCCATCACGCCACCACGCGGCCGGTGCTGGCTAAAAATGTTTTAACGCCGTCGCCGATAATATTTCAATCGGCGCACAGATCTTTTAAAACAAATAAAAGGTGTACCGAATCAAATTGGATCACTTCCAAAGGTCGATAACATTTTGCGTCCTGGGTTGATTACAACGGAATTTTGTGTAAGACGGCTTCAGCATGTCTTATTTACACTGCGTGCGTTTCATTACGAGATAAAGAGGTTTCCAATAGTTTAGAAAATACAGCCGAAGGAACATAACGAGCGCGATAAAATCTTGGGCACTCACCTCAACAATCCATTAGACCTGTGCGCCGATTGAAATTTTACCGGCGGCGGTGTGATGAATCATTTTCAGTCAGCGGCGGCGTCACGCCGCTGATGGTCGGCGACGTCTGCATGGGTCGGCGTGGACTAATTTCAAGCGTCAAAAATTCTCCGGGATTTCATCAGAATTACCTCAAGGAATTCCTCACGATATTTTTTATCAGCGAAATCGATTGGAAGTTTGGATATTACAGTTCCAGATATTTCCTCGGAAGTATCTCCAGGAGTTCTTCAGGAAGTTCCTCCAGAATTTCGTGTGGAAGTTCCTTTTGGATTTCTTTCGAAAGTTCCTCCAAGATGTTGTCTGGAAGTCCCCCCAGGCTTTCCTCCAGAAGTCCCCCCAGGCTTTCCTCCAGAAGTTCCTCCAGGATTTCTACCGGAAGATCTTCCATGATTTCATCCGCAAGTTCCTCAAGGATTTCGTCCGGAATCTACTCCAAGATTTAGTCCGGAAGTTACTCCAGGATTTCGTCCGGAAGTATCTCCAGGATTTAGTCCGGAAGTTCCTCCAGAATGTTGTCCGGAAGTTCCTCCAAGATTTCGTACGGAAGTTCCTCCAGGATTTCGTCCGGAAGATCTTCCAGGATTCCGTCCGGAAGCTCCTCCAGGATGTCGTCCAGATGTTCCTTCAAGATTTCGTCAGGAAGATCCTCTATGATTTCTTCCGGAAGTTCCTCAAGGATTTCGTGCGGAAGCTCCTCCAGGATTTAGTTCAGATGTTCCTCCAAGATTTCGTACGGAAGTTCCTCCAGGATGTTGTCCGGAAGTTCCTCAAGGATTTCGTCCAGAAGTTTCTCCAGGATGTCGTCCGAAAGATCCTCCAGGATGTTCTCCGGAAGTTCTTCCAAGATTTCGTACGGAAGTTCCTCCAGGATTTCGTCCGGAAGATCTTCCAGGATTTCATCCGGAAGTTCCTCCAGGATTTCGTCCGGAAGTTCATCCAAGATTTCGTTCAGAAGATCCTCCAGGATGATGTCCGAAGTTTCCTCCAGAATTTCGTGCGAAACTTTCTCCAGAGTTCCTTTCGAAAGTTCCTCCAAGATGTCGTCTGGAAGTCCCTCCAGGATTTCGTCTGGAAGATCCTCCATGATTTCTTCCGAAAGTTCCTCAGGATTTCGTCCGAAAGTACCTTGGGATTTCGTCCGAAAGTTCCTTTGGATTTCGTCCGGAAGTTCATCCAAGAGTTCCTCCAGGATTTCGTCCGGAAGTTCCATAAGGATTTTGTCCGGAATTTGCTCCAGGATAGTTCCATTATGATTTCATCTGGAAGTTCCACTAGGAATTGCTCCGACAAAAGTCCTCTGGAAGTCTCCCCAGGATTTCGTCCAGAAGTTCCTTCAGGATTTTGTCAGGAAGCTCCTCCATGATTTCTTCCGGAAGTTCCTCAAGGATTTCGTCCGGAAGCTCCTCCAGGATTTAGTCCGGAAGTTCTTCCAGGATTTCGTCCAGAAGTTTATCCAGGATTTCGTGCGGAAGTTCCTCCAGGATGTCGTCTAGAAGTCCCTTCAGGATTTCGTCAAGAAGCTCCTCCATGATTTCTTCAGGAAGTTCCTCCAAGATTTCGTTCAGAAGCTCCTTAAGGATGTTGTCCGAAGTTTCCTCCAGAATTTCATCCGAAAGTTCCTCCAGGGTTCCTTTCGAAAGTACCTCCAAGATGTCGTCTAGAAGTCCCTCCAGGATTTCGACTGGAAGATCCTCCATGATTTCGTCCGAAAGTTCCTCAGGGTTTCGTCCGAAAATTCATTGGGATTTCGTCCGAAAGTTCCTTGGGATTTCGTCCGAAAGTTCATCCAAGAGTTCCTCCAGGATTTCGTCCGGAACTTACATAAAGCTTTTGTCCGGAGTTTGCTCCAGGATATCGTCCAAAAGTTCCATTATGATTTCATCTGGAAGTTCCACCAGGAATTGCTCCGAAAGTTCATCCAGGAAGTCCTCTGGAAGTCTCCCCAGAATTTCGTCCGGAAGTTCCTCTAAGATTTCGTACGAAAGTTCCTCCAGGATGTCATCCAGAAGTTCCTTCAGGATTTCGTCCGGAAGCTCCTCCATGATCTCTTCCGGAAGTTCCTCAAGGATTTCGTCCGGAAGTTCCTCCAGGATGTTGTTCGGAAGTTCATCCAGGATATCGTCTAGAAGTTCCTCCAGGATGTTGTCCGGAAATTCCTTGAAGATTAAGTTCGGAAGTTACTCCAGGATTTTGTCAAGAAGTTCCTCCAGGATTTTGCCCGGAAGTTCTTCCAAGATTTCATCCGGCAGTTCTTCCTGGATTTCATCCGAAAATTCCTCCAGGATGTTCCTCCAGCACTTCGTATGGAAGTTCATCCAGCTATTCGTCCAAAAATTCCTCAGGATTTCATCCGCAAGTTCATTCAGGAATTCCTCTGGAAGTTCTTTCAAAATTTCAACCGGCAGTTCCGGCAGTTTCAGCATGTCGACCGGAAACTCATCCACAAATTCCTCCAGGATGTTCCTCAAGGATTTCATACAAAAGTTCCTCCAGGATGTCGTTTGGAAGTTCCTCCAGTATTTTGTCAGGAAGTTCCTCCAGGATTTCACCCGGAAGATCCTCTAGTATTTCGGCCGGAAGATCCTCAGAATTTTGTCCGGAAGCTCCTCCAGGATTTCGTCGAGAAGTTCTTCCAGATATATCAGCTTCCATACTGATATTCTTCCCTCCCCCTTCATACGGGAGTTTGGCAGAAGGGAGGTCGTGCGATATGTGCCATCACAAATATTCCCCTCCGCTCGCTTTCAAATCGACTTCTATAAAAACATTTTCATGCCTGCCGTATCCTAACGGAACTATCAATTTTATACTTTCGCCTCTAATTCTATCATGAACATGTACGTCTAAGTTTGGAAGATGATATTAGCATTTCCATATCATTGTAAAAAGTTCTTTCAGGTTTTTATCCGGAAATTCCTACAGGATACCGTCTGAAAGTTGCTCCTTAATTTCGTCCGGAAGTTTCTCCAGCATTTTGTCCGATAGTTCCTCCATAATTTCGTCCGGAAGTTCATCCAGAATTTTGCCCGAAAGTTCATCTAGGGACTCCTCCGGAAGTTCTTCCTGGATTTAGTGCGGTTCCTCCAAGTTCCTCCAAGATATCGTCTTGAAATTCCTCCAGGATTTCGTCCGGAAGTACTTCCAGGATGTTGTCCGAAAGTTCCTCCAGGATTTCGTGTGGAAAGTCCTACAAGATTTCGTCTGGAAGTTCCTCCAGAATTTCGTTTTCATCCAAGGACTCCGGAAGTTCCTCCTCGATTTCGTGTGGAAATTCCTCCAAGATGTCATCTTGAAGTTCCTACAGGATTTCTTCTGGAAGTTCTTCCAGGATTAAGTCCGGGAGCTCCTGCAGGATTAGGTCCGAAAATTCCTCTAGGATGTTGTCCGGAAGTCTTTTAGAGTTTCCATTTCCCGGCCATTTTCGTTGTCCCGGGATTCGGGATGAACTTGTTCGTATATCCCGGGAAATCCCGGGATTTTTCGAGATTCCCTTAGAAAACTTTTTTTTAAATTTTAAAACGATATTATTCAATGTTCAGGGGTAAAGTTCATATTTTAGAAAGGCCAGATAATACAGATTTCAAATTGGAACTCAATTCGATTCTAATTTGAATCGATTCTTTTGAAGAAAAAAAAACGACTTCAAGAAGCAAATTAATATTCACGTTTTTCTCGAAAGGTAGAGTACCCTTTTGGATATTGGATGTATGGGAGCCCCCTCACAAAGAAAACACAATACTAGAGTATCCTCCAACCCATGGCAGGCTACTAATTGATACTTTTGCCAAGAGCTGCAGCTCTTCCTAATCTTGATGTTAATCGTTAATTTATCGTTATCGCCGATAAAGTTAATTGTGTTCAACGTAATCGTTTGCTGCGATAAAGATGAATCAACTCAATTATTATCGGAGTTCGATAATTAAACGTAAGTTAACTCGATAATTTAACGATAATGGGGTTAATAGATTACGCGATTAAAGTTGGTCCACCATTTTGACAGAAGCCGAGAATTGGACAAATTGATTGTTGATTTTGATCGAAGCGATACAACAAAAAATTAGGGGTCGGAACACTTGTACTTGCGCATTTGCTGGAAAGTTTGTTGTACGAACGTCGATTGGAAGGACATGAATTGGATCAAGAATTGTTTTAGAGGCAAAAAGCTCAGGAAGACTGACTCAATGTTGGGCGGCGCGAGGAGATTAGCAAAGCAAATATTCGCTAGTGTACAAAACCTCCCTGTAGACGGGAGATGGGTAGGAGCAGGCGCCAAATAGATGTAGCTGATCTTGTACTGTCGATACTTGTCGTTTAGTTAATAGAGAGCTGTAGCTGCTGGAAAAAGTATCAGTCAGTAGCCCTCCATTGAGTGGTATAGGGGAATCTACTATTTTTTGTGAAGGTGATCTATTAACTATCTCTTTTTATTTTCATGTCTGTTCCTCTCTTATTAATTTAATAATAAGATGATATCGATTGTGCATCACAAAGAATGCCTGAGCCTACCAAATAAACGAACTTGGAAAAAAAATCATTTCTGATGGGAGATAGGGGGAATGACGGCTTTGGCAGGTTTTGTTCTATTATTGGCCGGGGTTTTTTTTATGACTGATCAAGCTCAAATTTGGCCTAAGCATTCTTTGCATATCAAAGAATATTGTGGCCAAATTTCATAAAATTTGGTCGACAAAAACCCCCCTGCCAATAATAGAACAAAACCTGCCAAAGCCGTCTTTCCCCCTATAAAAATATGATATGAGTTTATCACCTAAGTTGGGTTTCGCGTTCAAAACAAATAACTTTTGTAAGAAGAAAAATTACACTATTTGCGACCCGGAAATGAAACAGTATTTTTTGTCCCGGGTATCCCGGGATTTTCGGGATTTAAAAAAAATAATATCCCGGGACTCGGGAAATCCCGAATTTTCCAAAATCCCGGGATTTTTTGTCCCGGGATGTCCCGGGATGGAAACTCTAACCTCAAGGATTTAGTCCGGAAGTTCCTCCAGAATTTCTTTTGAAAGTTCCTCCAAGGTTTCGTCTGAAAGTCCCTCCAGGGTTTAGTCCGGAAGTTCCTCCAGGATTTCATCGGAAACTTTCTTAGGATTTTGTCCGAAAGTTTATGCAAGAATTCCTCCAATAAATCCTCCAGAATTTCGTCCGAAAATTTCTCCAAGATTTCGTTCGACAGTTCCTCCAAGATGTCGGCTGGAAGTTCCTCCAGGATTTCATCCGGAAGTTCATCCAAGAATACCTCCAGAAATTCCTCCAGAATTTCAAATAGGAGTTTCTCAAGGATGTTGTCCGCAATTTCCTCCATGATATCGTCCGAATGTTCCACCAGGAATTCCTCCGGAAGTTCCTCCAGAATTTCATTCGGGAGTTCCTCCAGGATTTTGTCCGGAAGTTCCTCCAAGATGTCGTCAGAAGTTCTTCAAGGAATTCGTCCGAAAATTCCTCCAGGATTTCGTCCGGAAGTTCATCCAAGAATTCCTCCAGAAGTTCCTCCTGGATTTCGTTCGGGAGTTCCTCCAGGAAGTTGTACGGATTTTCCTTCAAGATATCGTCTGGAAGTTCCTTCAGGGTATCGTTCGAAAGTTCCTCCTTGATTTCGTCCGAAAGTTCCTCCTTGATTTCGTCCAAAAGTTCCTCCAGGATTTTGTTCGGAAGTACCTCCAATATTTCGCCCGGCAGTTCTTCTAGGATTTCGTCCGAAATCTCCTCTAGGATGTTCCTCCAGCTTTTCGTCCGAAAATTCCTCAGGCTTTCATCGGCAGGTTCATTTAGGAATGCCTCCAGAAGTTCTTCCTGAATTTCTTCCGGCAGTTCCTCAAGGATTTTTTTTTGAAAGTTCCTGCAGGATTTCGTCCGAGAGCTCCTCCAACATTTCGTCCGGAAACTCATCCACAAATTCCTCCAGAAGTTTCTTTAGGATTTCGTCCGGAAGTTCCTCAGGGATTTCATACAAAAGTTCCTCCAGGATGTCGTTCCCAAGTTCCTCCAGGATTTTGTCCGGAAGTTCCTACAAAATTTCATCCGGAAGTTCCTCCAAAATTTCGTCCAGAAGATCCTCAGAATTTTGTCCGGAAACTCCTCCAGGAATTCGTCGAGAAGTTCTTTCAGGTTTTTTTCCGAGAATTCCTCCAGGATATCGTCCGAAAGTTTCTCCATAATTTCGTCCGGAATTTCGCCCCGAATTTCTTCCTGGATTTCGTGCGGAAGTTCCTCCAAGAAACCGTCTTGAAGTTCCTCCAGGATTTCGACAGGAAGCTCCTCGAGGATTAAGTCCGGAAGTTTTTCCAGGATGTTGTCCGGAAGTTTCTCCAGGATTTCGTACGGAAGTTCCACTAGGATTTCGTCCGGAAGTTCTTCCAGGATTTCGTCCGGAAGTCCTTCCAGGATTTTGACCGGAAGTTCTTCCAAGATTTCGTCCAAAAATTCCTCCAGGATTTTATCCGACATTTCCTTAAGGATTTTGTCAGAAAGTTCCTCCAGCATTTCGTCCGGAAGTTCATCCAAGAATTCCTCCAGAAGTTTCGTCAGGGAGAACCTCAAGGATGTTATCCGGATTTTCCTTCAGGATATTGTCCGGAAATTCCTTCAGGGTATCGTTCAAAAGTTCCTCCTTGATTTCGTCCGAAAGTTTCACCAGGAATTGCTCCGAAAGTTCATCCAGGTATTAATCCGGAAGTTCCTCCAGCATTTTATCTAGAATTGTCAAGGATTTTGTCCAGAAGTTCCTCCAAGATTTAATCCGAAAGTTCGTCCAGGATTTCGTCTGGAAGATCCTCACGATTTCGTCCAGAACCTCCTCCAGGATTTCATCCATAAGTATCTCCAGGACTATCCAAAAATTCTTCTAGGATGTTCCGCCAGCATTTCGTCCGGAAGTTCGTACAGCATTTCGTTCAAAAAATCTTCAGGAATTCATCCGCAAGTTCATCCAGGAATTGATCCAGAAGTACTTCCTAAATTTCTCCGGGAAGTTCCTCTAGATTTATTTTCCGTAAACATCTCCAGGATTTAATCCGGAAGTTCCTCAAAAAGTTCATCCAGGATTCCGTTCAGATGTTCCACCAGGATGTCGTCTGGAGATTCCTCCAGGATTTCGTCCGAAAGTTCCTTCAGGATGTCGTCCGAAGTTTACTCTTGGATTTCGTCTGGAAGTTAGTTCTGAAAGTCTTCCGGAAGTTAATTCAGGATTTCGTTGAGAAATTCCTCAAAGATTTTGCCCGTTGGTTCCTCAAGGATTTTGTCCGAAAGTTCCTTTAGGGTTTCGTGCAGAAATTCCTACAGGATTTCGCCCGAAAGTTCCTCTAGAATTTCGTTTGGAAGTTCCTCCATGATTTCGTGCGGAAGGTCCTCCAGGATGTCGTCTTCCACCCAAATTGCGCCCCTATAAATTCTTCCACAAAAAGCCCTGCCTTCTCTTCCTCCAGATCGCTCCAAGAGTTTCCAAGGAAATTACTTCAAGAATACTTCTATGAATTCCTCTACAGATTCTCCAATAAATTGCTCCGGAAATTGGAACGCATGGAGAAAACAGAGCTGCGTAATAAAAATCCTATTCGACTAGATTCTGATGTCTAGAGACAGTACTCGTCGATAAAAAAAACCCTCCCGCACGCGATGGTATATGAGCAATTCAAACCACTTTCCTTTTGCCAGTGGAGATATATCAGCTTCCACACTGATATTGTTCCCTTCCCCTTCATACGGGAGTTTGGCAGAAGGAAGGTCGTGAGATCTATACCATCACAAATATTGCCCTCCGCTAGCTTTCAAATCGACTTCTATAAAAACATTCGTCATGCCTGCCGTATCCTAACGGAAATATCAAATCTATACTTTCGCCTCTAATTCTATCATGAACATGTACGTCTAAGTTTGGAAGATGATATTAGCATTTTCATATCATCCGGAAATTAGTTTTTAAATTCCAGGACTTTCCGGCGAATCTTCCGATAAAAATATTTCGACATTTTATTCGCATGTAGATGTCCATTGCGATTGATTTCATGCTGAATGCATAGAATATCACTGCAATATTCGGACACAACCATTTAAAACTAAAAATATGAATTTTAATTTTCTCCTCATCGATTTTTCTTCTAACACCTCGTAAATATGTTCTGGAAACTGTCAAAATAAATGAGATTAAGTTAGAAGTTGCATTGGTCTATAGGGTCAATGTCAATGTCATGTCAAGAAATGCCGAAGTACGCTGTCAAAAAATATCCATCGCATCGAGACACGCACACGTAAAAATCAGCTCATACTAATTGTAGCTCATGTCAATCAAAATGCAAATGATTTTGATCGAAAATTATGCAACTTTATTTCCGGCTCATCGATTTAAATTCTTACACCTTGTAAATAAGCTCTGAAAACTGTCAAAAAAGTAAGTAAGGTCAATCCTTAGCCTTCCTTTAAAAACTAAACTAAAAACAAAAATCAAATAGTGCCGAAGTTTTATTTTGGGATGATGTTTGACAGTTTTTGAAACCTTGTTCTAGTTCTTTACTCCTTTTGAAGCTTTTGAGATAAACAAAACAAAATCTGTATTGAAACCGTGCTGCATTGCTTCTCAATAGCGCTGGAGTAACCCGGCATGGACTTATACACTAAGGATACGAATAATGCTACAATAGATCTAATAACTGGTCGCAGTGGCACATCTGAACAGGAAACAAAACCCAATGTGCATGATTTTTGAAAACACCTTGGTGTACGAGGAAAGCAAAGCATTTTAGAATGATGAAACGACGACCCATTTTCAGATAACTTTGGACCTTCAAAATTCCAACATTTTTCAAACTTAACATGCTGTTTTATTTTCCCACAATATCATATTAAAAGCGATTCAGTTAATCACGTTTGACACACAACTGGCATCTTCGTTGTGGGCCTACCCAATTACAATCCTTTTACACCGAAGCGCAATTCAATAATTCACCACTAACGATACCCTTTTACCCCTGCTACTGCAACAAAAATAAAGTCTTGCCATTTGGAGCGAACACTTTTTAGAATGTGACTCTTCCAAAGTTCATCAAATTCCCCCAGTAACCGTCCTCAAAAGAAGCTTCACGCCCCATTTGCGTTCGCTGCGGAATTAATTGACTCAATTTGAGCTTATCAATTAGCTTTGACCAGTGTGTCCTCGTCCGCGTCCAGTGGACCAACGTAACCGGCCTGGCAAGCTGACTGGTTTTCCGTTTTGAACTCAATTCGACTCAACCCTGCAGTACGGCTGGGTCCGGCGTAGCTTGATCCTTAACGACAACATCCTCGTCGAAATGAGGGTGACATTTTCCACTTTTCCTTCCGTTTTTTGTCTCACCCACTTTGTTCTGGTTTGGATAGAAAACGCAGCAAATTGAATTTCGCTGGCCTTTTCGGACGCATCGTCGAACACGAAAGTTAGCAAAATGGCAAAATTGAAGAAACCGGTCGGAGTTTTTTGGATGGCGCAAACGATAATTGCATCTTGTGGGGGGTGGCGGGGAATGGAGTTTCGTCTTGGAAAATGGCGCTCGTCGTTTTTTGCCTAATTGAAGACTAATTATATTTGGTAAAGTGGGGTTTTAACGGGGCCTTTATGCTTCAAATCCGAGGTTTACGACCGGAAGTGAATGAAATTTTTCGAAAGCAATAATGGATGCCTTTTGAAGATGATCTATTTCATTGGGTCCGGTGTGCTTTCAAGTGTGTAAAATTGCACTCGTTAAATTTGAAATCGAAATGGATTAATGAACTTCAATTAAAGGCCGAAATTATATAAAACCGATGCAGCATTCGACATAATATTATTTATTGCTATTACATAATGATACTTTGTTGGATGATTCGTAATATGATTATTATGTAAAAATAAGTCAATTATCAACTGTTGTATAAATTACCCACATTCGTTTATTTTAATGACTTACGCTATTCATCAATACTCAAGAGAGATAATAAAGAACGATCATGCAAGATATCAAATAGGCCTAATACTACACCTATTAAATTATATCTGAGGTGAAGATGATTAGAAACTCATTTGCACGCAATTTCTATTACATATCGATTTCAAGGGCCCTCCTTAGCCATGCGGTAAGACGCGCGGCTACAAAGCAAGACCATGCTGAGGGTGGCTGGGTTCGATTCCCGGTGCCGGTCTAGGCACCGGATTGGAAATTGTCTCGACTTCCCTGGGCATAAAAGTATCATCGTGTTAGCCTCATGATATACGAATGCAAAAATGGTAACTTGGCTTAGAAACCTCGCAGTTAAGAACTGTGGAAGTGCTTAATGAACACTAAGCTGCGAGGCGGCTCTGTCCCAGTGTGGGGATGTAATGCCAATAAGAAGAAGAAGAAGAAGATCGATTTCAACTGGTTCAATATCCAGTATCCACTGCAGTTCGTGGCTTCTTTTCTATTCCAGCAAACACCGCACCGGTAGGAAACCATCATCAAAACGATCGATTGCAGTGTGAAAACTCCGAACAGAAAGAGTGCCACAAACTCACAACAATCTGAGTTATTCCCTCTCACTTTCTCCTAACCAAAGTGCCACTCCTAGTAATAAATTTATGGTTGTTATTATTATTAGCACAAAATTTACATACAAATTGCGAATTTTATCAAAAGCCCAGAATTTTCGCGGTTGCCGACCGACCTACGGCGGATGGAGGCAAACCAAACCTGGGTAACATGCATTCGTTCACTTCAGTGCTTGCTCGCCATCGCTTCGACACCAAATTTTCAGCAAGTGGATGTGGGTGAAATTTCTCTTTGTTTTTCCTGGACCCGATGTAGAGGGATTTTGGAAAAATATTTGTTACCAAAATGGCTCAAATTGTCACTGTTGGACACGGTGTTGCTCTGAGGGGATATGCGGATTCAGTCCAGTAGTGCAAGTACAACAATAAAAAACAGCCCAACAATGTAACAAGGAAAAATGTTCAAAATCGTAGAAGTTCTTTTCTGCCCTTATCTGCAAAACTGAATTAACCGCCAAAGTACAACATAGTGTATATGGCTCAAACCTTAGCCTAATATACTGTAGTTGTGCATATTTAGAATAAGATTTAGAATAAGATAATATATCGGTTTTAAATCTTCATATATTGCAGCTCTTATCAAAATTATTCCTACAGACGACTTGCTTACTTTCGGCTATTACGCTAAGTAGTCAAAAACAACAATCATTCTGCACAAATCTCTTATTTAAGCCATCAAACGGCACGGGCGAAGTTGAATTTAGGTTCGGGAAATCAACCTAATCTTAGCTCTGGTGGTGGATGCTCTTTCAGCTCATGAAAGGCTGGTGCATTACTCACTAAAAATCGTGTGTACCTAAAATCAGTAAGGTAGACAATTATAATGTCACTTGTCATAAGACGAGTTTGTACCATTTAATTCCACCACTTGATTGTACCTTGACAGACACGTATTTCGACCTCAACAGTAAGGTCGTCTTCAGTGCAGTGATGGGAAATGTCAAAAAATATCATGGCATTGCTATTACTAATTTCCTAATAACTTTTTTCAAAAGTAATTTACAATTCGGGTTTTTTTTTATTAACACTTGAACTCCTAGAGTTTTGTCGAAAAGATCATTGCTCTAAATACAAAGTGTGAGCCACGAGAGCGAGATTAATAAAATCTCGCTTAACTTTTCAAAAGGACCTAAGTATCATTTTTTTCATGAATCAATTTGAATACAGCAATCAATTGCTTTCATGTTGTTCTGTTGATTGCGCTATTCAAATTAATTCATGAAAAAAATGTTACTTAGGTCCTTTTGAAAAGTTAAGCGAGAAATGTTATTGCCCTCACGTTGCCAATATGCATCATATTTAGAGGAAAAGAAAAAGTTTTCTAGTCCTTTAAGGGCTACATGTTTACATGGACAACATAATTGTAAATGAATTCTGAAAAAAGTTATTAGCAAATTAGTTACATGACATCGAAATGACATTTCACATGCTTCAATGTCCCGTACTTGACTAGACTTGAAGAAAATGCCACTTAATGCTTAGGTTAACTTGAGTTTAAGGTTAACTTGAGTTTAAGTTATGTTAAGTTGTGCTTAAAACTAAGGCCGGAGCGGCCTGTGCAATACATGAAAGTCTTCTCCATTCAGCTCGGTCCATGGCTGCACCGCTGCACGTCGCCAACCACGCAGTCTGCGGAGGGTCCGCGAATCGTCCTCCACCTGATCGATCCACCTTGCTCGCTGTGCACCTCGCCTCTTGTTTCTGTCGGATCGTTGTCGAAACGATGGATGGTTCTCGCGACAGCTGATGCAACTCGTAGTTCATTCGCCTCCTCCATTCGCGTCACGCCGAAAGTCATTTTAGCCGGCGGCGTGAATCGGCGTGGAGATCTTTTACATCCTTTTCTTGAAGATTTTTTTTTCTTCATTTTTTCAGGATGTTTTCAAGACTTCAACAGAAGAATCTTTTGAATTTCGACGGACAATTCGATGGATTTCTCCCGAAAATTCTCTCTCCAAAATATTCATTTGAAAATTGTTTTCGGATTTTCCATGTAGTTGGCCATGGAATTCTTCGGGAGTACTTTGGAATTTCTAAGGAAAATTGTTGTAAGTTTCCACAGGAAAATGATCGGAAAATCCATGGAAAGTTTCTGTTGTGTATTCTTCGAAATTTTCACAGAAAATTCTACAAACTTTCCGCGGGCGATTGTACAAATTGTGAACATCAACATAAAACTTGGCTTTGAAAGGCAAATTGTTCGAAATTTGTATACAGTCACTCTCAAAATTGAGCGTACAGCATGGATTAGATGAATATATTCGAAAATTCCCAAGGAAATTTAATTGTTGGCTTGGTTGTTTTTAATGCATTTCAATATTCATCCCTTCCTTCAATGTATGCGTACATAAAATGGTTGATTTTTTTTCTCTAAAATTCATTTATTTGAAAATAATCTCAAAATACGCCTATTAGATGTGACAAAATTGAGCGTACAGCTAATGTTTTTCTATAAAATTTCTTATTATAAACACGATTAATGTATTTTAATATTGTTTTTCATGATTATATTTATAATAATAAACATCCGCTACTTAAACATTCAATGTTTTGAAATTAAACCATGTTTTGGTCAAAATGGCGAACAAGTCAAAGGTAAGAACATTGCTATTTAACAATTCAATGCCTGTGGGCAAAATAAATGCTTTAATTTGTATGTTTCACCGGCATCGTATCTTACATATGATAGATAATCGAAATCGAGCGAGACATACGATTAATTTGTCAAAATTCAGTCGGTAAATGATGAAAACAGATGTAAGCATACAAAGAAAACGACAAATGTTGGGAACAGCATATTTCAAATTAAGTATAGCTTTTTTTAAAAGTCGATGTATAGGTAGCTTATAAGCTCGGAACACTCATTAATAACAATATTAATAAAAGAGGAGCACACGGATACATTATAAGATGTCATTTTATATTTGAAGGCTCAGTCACCGTATGAACAAATTTGGTTGAATCATTTAAATTCACCAAGATATCATTGAATAAGCTGCTGAACTCTTAAAAAAGTTTATTTTTACTCGCCACATGGAAATCATCCAATTGTATCCCTTATGGTAACAGACCGTGGAGTTCAATCCAAATTTAATTATGAAATTACGATTTTAAGCTGTCTTTTCAATATTCAATCAGAAGTGCTCTACGGGATTGAAAAGCTGTTTTTATGTTCGGTACCTTAACATGCACCTTGTACTTTTAGAATTCGACTGTGAATGATTGGATTCAATAATATTACTCTTAATGATAGACCTGAGACAATAATCGAGCTTTAAAACAATTTTAAGTTAAAGATATACTAAATTTGAATTATGTCATTCCTAACATTTATCGTTTTCTCTGTATATTTCCATCTGTTTTCATCATTTACCGACTGAATTTTGACAAATTAATCGTATGTCTCGCTCGATTTCGATTATCTATCATATATAAGATACGATGCCGGTGAAACATACAAATTAAAGCATTTATTTTGCCCACAGGCATTGAATTGTTAAATAGCAATGTTCTTACCTTTGACTTGTTCGCCATTTTGACCAAAACATGGTTTAATTTCAAAACTTTGAATGTTTAAGTAGCGGATGTTTATTATTATAAATATAATCATGAAAAAGCAATATTAAAATACATTAATCGTGTTTATAATAAGAAATTTTATAGAAAAACATTAGCTGTACGCTCAATTTTGTCACATCTAATAGGCGTATTTTCAGATTATTTTCAAATAAATGAACTTTAGAGAAAAATTTTCAACAATTTTATGTACGCATACATTGAAGGAAGGGATGATTATTGAAATGCATTAAAAACAACCGAGCTAACCATTTAATTTCCTTTGAAATTTTCGAATGTAGTCAACTAATCCATACTGTACGCTCAATTTTGAGAGTGACTGTAGTAAATTCATTGGAACTCCGAATTGGTAATTTGGCCGAAAACGAACTTTTCTCTAACACGTTGTTTGGCTGAAATGGTCGTTTGGCCAAACAGGGTATAAGACCGAAAATGTAGTTCGGCCGAAATGGTTGTTTGACAGAAAGAGCCATTTGTTCGAAAATGTCATTTGGTCCAACGACCAAATGTTGATTACTGAACGGATTATATGGTGAAAAAATCCACCAGTTTAGCCAAATAACATTTTCGGCCAAATGACTTTTTGACCAAACGACTTTTGCGGCCAAATGGCCAGTCGGCCGAACGACATTTTCGGCCGCATGTCTATTTCAGCTAAATAAAATTATCGACCAGATGGGTTTTGGCCTAATGGTTAGTGACATGACATATTCGGCCAAACACCTTTCGGCTTTGTGTCTGTCGGCCAAATGGCCCTACCTGTCGTTTGGCAGGAAGCCAAATTCCATTAGGCCGAATTCAACGTTTATCCGAAACGGTATTAGGTTGAAAATGGTTTGACCGAAAATAACATTTGGTTTAATACGGCAAACAGCCGAAAGGCTCATTCGGCTGAATTGGTAATTTGACCGAAAAAGTTGTTTGCCCTAACAGTTTATTTGGCAGAAAGAGTCTTGGCCCGAAAATGCCCTTTCTGCAAAACAAACATTTCAGCCAAAAGACATTTTCTGCCAAATAATCTATTCAGCTAAACGGTTTTTTTTTGCAAAATCACCAATTCAGCCGAACGACACATGCCAAATGACCAAATTGACAAATGGGGATAGAAAAAAGTTAGCCCCCTAGGATATAAAAAGTTAGTTAGCAGTGAAAATTTACTACCTTTAGCATAATGAATTACTGAAAAAAATTAAAGGCAAAAGAGGTATCTCCCATATTCGGAAGACAAATGAGCTTTTTTTCATTTCTGAGAAAAATTCCTGTGTGGCAGTAGAATTGCACTTGTTGTTAATTATGCAAAGGCAACATCTAATTGATTTAAAAGCATCAAAGTAAGCTTAATATGAACAACAGCGGAGACCCACCAAAATATCAATCAAAGCAAACGTGATACTTTGCCAGCAGTCAAAAACATGTGGTTAACCGTCACGGACTGGAGTGACAGTTTTCCAGCAGACTTCCGCTCGCCTAGCAGCATGATAATTTCTAAAGATCCCAACAGCATCCGAGAAGAATTCTCTTTGGAATCTCTAAAGAATTCTTTCCAGAATCATCGAAGTATTCCAACCAGAATCCAGAAGAATTCACATTGGATTCCTTTCAGTATCGTTAAGAGATACCCTTCATAATCAATGGAGGATTTGCTTCAGAATCTCTCGTTAATTTGCTTCTGCATTCCTCCGGAGTCATTCGAAAACTTGATTCGAAATCGTTCGGGGATTTGCTTCGGAATTCCTTGAGGATTTGTTTTAGAATCATTTGAATATTTATTTCTGAATGATTTGCTTTGGACTTCCCTGATGATCGGAATCCTTCTGACGATTTGCTTCGGAATCCCTCGAAGAATTGCTTCGGAATCATTCGACAATTCGCTTCAGCATACATCGACGGTTTGCTTCGGAATTCCCAGAAGATTAATTTCGGACTACCTCGTCGATTTACTTCGGAATCCCTCGAAGGTTTGCTTCGGAATCCTTCAACAATTTTCTGAAACATACCTGAAGGATTCTTTACAAAATCTCTGGAAGATTGATTCGGATTCCTTCGACGATTTGCTTCTACATCCCTAGAAAATTGCCTACGAAATTTATGAACATTCATGGTGGAATTCCTGGAGGGTTTTTGACGGAATCTCTGGAATATTGCCGTTGGAACTCTTGAAACTTTCCCGTCGGAATAGCTGGAATATTCTCGTCGGAACTCCTGGAGGATTCCATTTGGTATCTCTAGAACATTCTCATTGGAATCCCTGACACATTTCCGTCGGGTTCTCTTGAATATTCCCGATCAAATTTCTGAAATATTTCTGGAAGTCGAAATTCCTAGAGGATGGAGGATATTCATAAGATTCGCATTGGAATCTTTAGAACATTCCTGTCGGGATCCCTGGTGGATTGCCTTCAGATTCCCTGGAGGTTTCCTTCGATATGCTTGGAAGCCTCTCGTCGGAATCCCTGGAGGTGTGCAGCATTCTTTTTGACGTAAACTACGTCTAAGGGGAAGACTCGGATACAGGGTGACAAATGAAAATTTCCAAATTCGAGACCGTCACGAAATCATGTAAGATTTTGAACTTTAATAGCGCCTTTATCTTCCGATGGATTTTTGAGATTTATATATCAATCGACTCGGAAATTCTCTACCAAATTGACATTGAAACTTTGGGTCATGAACGTTAAACTAGGATATCGGATCAATTTGACATCACTCCCTTTTCTTGTCCACAAGAGTCTCGTTTCGGCCGTCGCCGTTCAGTGCGGTTGACTTTTGGACTCTACTTTTTGTGCGGTGTTTCGCAGAAAAGGTAGAACAATGGAGCCGGACCAGTGACCGCGATCTAAACAAATGTAACAAAAATGTGTAATGTAGAGCATGGTGTATAAAAAGTGATGCAGATAGGGGTATGTTTGTGCAGGCATGAGACGATCAATTGTTATCAATGCCAATACTCTTGCTAGTAATGCAATCATCGCAATGTAATTGCACAAACATGTTTATATTAAAAAACGACTTTGGAAAAATGTTGAGCATTTTGACGTAGGACTTACGTCTCTCTTTACTATACCGGGTGTCATTTCAAAATATTCAAATCGACCGCGTTACGCTATGTTGAAAGATTTTAAACGTTAATAGCGTTCGTCTCAGTGGACGAATTTCTGCGGTAAGCCCCCCAATCGACAGATTTCAAGTATGCCTTTCATGTCCATGCTTGATAAGACCCGAAAAACTTGTTACAATAGGCATGAAACTGTTTTCAATGAAAAACATTGAAATCAAGGGAACCTATAAATATGGGTACCGCATAATTATTGCATCATTCCATTACCACGTTCTGATTGGTGCAGACACCAGTGAATGAGCAGCCGCTAGGTCTGCCGAGAAGCCATAAAATAGCGCAACGCGATTTTTTTTCCTTTCATTCTGACTGGGACAAGCGTTGCAACCGCATCATCGACTGAACAGCACTCACACCTTTTAGCAGGGAATGAAGTCATCGAAGCCACCATCATCAGCCGAAACCTAGCCAGTACAGCAGCAGTCCACCCTACAGACCTGGACAAAGCAGCAACGCTGAGCAGTTACCGGCAGCAGCAGCAGAGTCGAGCCGAGACCGGCCGGCATCGGTGATGAGCCCAGACAGGCTGAAGAAAAGCCACATGAGCCAACAAACGGTTCTTCAGAGAACCAATGATAGAGATCAATATCAAAGCTTTCAATTCCCTTCGGGATAGAAATTGCAGGGTTGTTACGGAGATCCTGAAATATTTTCCGCGCCAAATCCGCGCCGACTAAAATCAAATCCACGCCGCCATTTCCGCGCGACATGAAAATCCATTCTGCGCCAAATCCGCGCGACCCAAAACTAAATTCTAAGCAAATACACGTTAAATATCAATGTTAAATATTACGCTGAACATTACATCAATTTAGTGAACGTCTTTCAGACCGCATCGTGCTTTCGTGCTGTGCGGTTCTTTCTCTCTTTGCGGAAGGAAGTTTTTAATACTACCCGAAGCTATTTTAATTTCAACGGTGCTTCTTAGCGCTATTTGTACCCACTGATCCCGTTACGATCTTTGCAAGGACCCGTGCCTTCGTTTTACGTTGGACCTGTTTGCGGAAGTAAAATTCCGACAAGCGGTGGTAATCCTGCAGGGACACCGTTCTGGGAAAAAACCTCTTAGAAGGTCACGTCTCCACGCTCAGCAATGAGTATTAACAAAAACAAGAGGAAGGGGGAGTCTCTGAATTCTCCACTTCCTTCAAAGAAACAAGGTTTCAAGACCGTCCTGCCCAAGCGCGGAAAAAATAGAAGGAAGCTGGAGAATTCAGATATTCCTTCTAACTCTAATATCGGAAATAATTCTTCTCCAATCGAACTGAGCAATCAGTTCAGAGCAATCAGTCCCCAGTGATGACAAATCACTGGATGAGATTAAAATTGAAATTTCTCAATTACTTGGATTTTCACCAGTCCAAGTAATTAAGATGAAAAAGAAATCCCATTCTGGTACTTCCCAGAGGGGCATTTCTCAAGAATTTTATTTAGTTCATTTTAACAAAAGTGAACTAAATAATATGAAAAGTTTGGAAAAGGCCTGTATTATGTCTCATGTCCGTGTTACATGGGAACATTTCCGCAGGCCTGGGGGAAATTTCCAAAACCCTACCCAGTGCCAAAAGTGGGGTCATGGAACCAAACATTGTCACATGGATGCTAAATGCATGATTTGTGGTGGAACCTCTCACGCCAAGGACGCATGTCCTGTGAGAGAAGATTCCAATAAATTTAAGTGCGCAAACTGTGGGGGCAATCATAAATCCAATTTCTGGGAATGCCCTTCACGCAAAAAAGTTTTGAATTCCCGTGCAAAATTGATGACGGGAAATTCCAATCGGATCCCAGATTCGTCGGGTAGAAATTTTTCAAACGCTCAAATTTCGAAGCCGGTTACCGGTCGAGCAATTCATACCCACCACAATTCACAAACAAATTTTGCCGCTCGTCAACGGGTAGCAAGCACTTCAGTAAATTCCAATTTTTCCAATGTACCTACGTATGCAACCATCGCTGCTGGTAGACCAAATTTCTCTTCTCAAAATGAGGTTTATACCCATGTCCCAACGGAAAATAACGGTCATGTTGCCGATTCAGGTAGCATGACTGCTTCCGATTTTGATTTTTCAACTGAACAATTGCATCACATGATTGATGCAATGTTCAAAGCAAATACCATTCCTGGTAGTTCAGGTTGGTATAAAGTACACACAAAAAATTGTTATCGGACCTGTTTCAATGGATCCAAATAATTGTGTGAAAGTTCTAAATTGGAATGCCCGCTCTCTAAAGGGTAAGGAAGATGAATTATTCAACTTCCTTTCAGTTCATAATGTGCATATTGCCATTATAACTGAAACGTATTTAAAACCAGGACTCTCCATTAAAAGAGATTCAAACTATTTTATCTACAGACAGGGCCGGATTTAGCCGGAAGGGGGCCCCGGGGCCGACGGTATGTGGGGGCCCCAAAATGTACCAAAAAGGTTGGTTTTGGTACATAAGATTTGTGGGGGCCCGGGGCCACGGCCCCCCCGCCCCCCCATAAATCCGGCCCTGTCTACAGAAATGATCGTCTTGACAGCGCCTGTGGTGGGGTCGCCATTGTCATTAATAGACGTATCAAACATAAATTATTTTCTTCGTTTGAAACCAAAGTTTTTGAAACCTGGGAGTTTCTGTTGAAACAAATTTTGGACAATTTTCCTTCATTGCAGCCTACTTGCCTTTTCAATGCAATGAGCAGCAAAAGAATTTGTTGAAAGCTAATCTTCAAATTCTGACTCGCAACAAATCAAAATTCTTCGTAATTGGTGACGTCAATGCCATAAACACCGTTCATGGAATAATGCTCAAAGCAATTCCAATGGTAAAATTTTATTTGAAGATTGTTCTGCGGGATATTATACTATTCAATATCCCAATGGACCAACTTGTTTTTCTTCCAGTCGAAATCCTTATACAATTTAGTTTTAACGGATTCAAGTCAGCTGTGTGGACAATTGGTAACTCATGTTGACTTTGACTCTGATCACCTTCCTGTGACGTTTAAAATCTCACAAGAAGCCATTAACAATCCAATTAGCTCTACTTTTAATTATCATAGAGCTGATTGGGATTTATATAAAACGTATATCGATAGGAATTTTGATGTTGATATTCCTCTCGATACCAAAAGTGATATTGATAATGCTCTCGTATCTTTGACAAATTTAATTGTCGAAGCCAGAGGCATTGCAATTCCGAAATGTGAAGTTAAATTCAACTCCATTATTATTGACGACGATCTTCAGCTACTGATCCGTCTTAAAATGTGAGGCGAAGGTAATACTAAAGAACTCGCGATCCCGCGTTGAAAGTTATTTGGCGAGAATGGAATTAAAAATATGTTTCGCTATTCCGAGAAATACCAACTTTGAGAATAATGTTTCGAAGTTGAATCCCAGTTCGAAACCCTCAAAAGCCAAAAAAAAGCAAAAAAAACTCAAAAGCCAATTCCAGCGCTTAAAGAGGGAAATTAAATTTTATTAACAAATGGCGAAAAGGCTCAAAAACTTGCTCAGCTGTTCGAGAGTGCCCATAATTTTAGTCTAGGTCTCACTAGTCCAATTGAGGATCAGGTTACACGGAGCTTCGAAGACATTTTCAACCAAGAGAATGTTTTTGACCCTTCGTTGGGAACCAATTTGGATGAAGTGAGAACTATTACTAGAAAATTTAAAAATATGAAAGCCCCGGGTGATGATGATATTTTCTACATACTTATTAAAAAACTTCCTGAGAGCTCTTTATCCTTTTTGGTTAATTTATTTAACAAATGTTTTCAATTGGCATACTTTCCAGATAAATGGAAAAAACGCCAAAGTTGTTCCAATTTTGAAGCCGGACAAAATCCAGCTGAGGCTTCTAGTTATTTGCTCAATCAGTTTGCTTTCTTCTATAAGCAAACTGTTTGAAAAGATTATTTTAAATAGAATGATGGTTCATATTGATGACAATTCTATTTTTGCTGATGAGCAATTTGGTTTTCGCCATGGGCATTCAACCACTCATCAGTTATTAAGAGTTACGAACTTAATTCGGCTCAACAAATCTGAAGGATATTCGACTGGAGTTGCTCTTCTTGATATAGAGAAAGCATTTGACAGTGTTTGGCATAAAGGATTGATTGTAAAATTGATGAATTTTAATTTTCCTCTGTACATTATAAAAACTGATCCAAAATTATTTATCACTGCAGGTAAACTATCAGAATTCGGAATCTGATAGATTACATTAAGGACTGGTGTTCTCCAAGGCAGCATACTGTGGCCCATATTGTATAACAGTTTTTACTTCTGTACACCAGAGGGTGTCAAAAATCTTTATTTGCATATGACACGAGCTTTTCAGCCAAAGGGTGAAGCCTTCGTGTTATTTGTAGTAGATTGCAAAAGTTTGGATATTTCCTCCACTTACTTGCAAAATGAAAAATTTCCCCGAATGCTTCCAAGACTCAGCTTATAATTTTCCCACATAAGCCGAGAACTTCTTATTTGAAACCTTCTAGCAGACATATTGTCACTATGAATGGGGTTCGAATTAATTGGTCTAGCGAAGCTAAATATTTAGGACTTCTGCTAGATCAAAATTAACTTTTAAAAATCACATTGAAGGACTTCAAGCCAAATGTAACAAATATATTAAGTGCCTATATCCACTTTGATAAACAGAAAATCAAATCTTTGTCTTAAGAACAAACTTTTGATTTACAAACAAATTTTTAGACCTGCCATGTTGTATGCTGTGCCAATATGGACTAGTTGCTGCAATACCAGAAAGAAGGCACTCCAGAGGATTCAAAATAAAATTTTGAAAATGATTCTGAAGTTGCCTCCGTGGTATAGTACCAATGAACTTCATAGAATTTCTAATATTGAGACATTGCAAACAAATGTCCAACAAAATAATTTCCAATTTTAGATAAAAATCGTTGCAATCTTCTATTGCAACGATTAACTCCCTTGTAAATTCTTAGTATAAAATAGGTTAAGTTTAGTTTAAGTAGAAAACATTGTAATTCCTACATGGTTCAATTCAACCAGAGGAAAAAAATCTAACTGCTAGAGGCAATTGAAATGTATTAATAATAACTAAAAGCGTAACATAGCAAATAAGGATGATAGTGTTAAGAAAACACGGAACACCTAGTCTAAGAGATGAATGCATGTATTAGATAATTAGCAAATAAAATTAGTTAAAAAAAAAAAAAGTGAACGTCTTTTTTCGAGTTCGTTTTTATAATATTACTGATGTTTTAACTTCAACGTTACACATGTTTGTACAAAATTGAAAATAGGATTAAGGAAAAAGCAGTTGATATAACAACTCATCTAGATGGTCCTTCTTGGAATTTCTGAAGAAGTCGCTCCAAAATTGTCTGCGGGTGTTTCTCCGAGAACATCTGTGGAAATTTCTCCATTCTTGCAAAAGGTTCCCCGGAAATTTATGCGGAATTTCATTTTTTCATAATTTTTTGTGAATTCCTCAAAAACAACATGCTGGAAATTTTCCGGAAACTTTATGTGGACACCCCTAATTAATTCCAAGAGAAATTGCTTGGGAAATTCTAACAGAAATTGGTTGGTGACTTCCTGCTGAAAAACTTCCGAAAAATCTGTTGTTAAATTTTCAGGATTTTTCACAGAAATTCTTGTGATCATAGCTAAATAAACTTCGAAGGAAATCGCAACGTGAATTTTTGCGGGAATTTCTCGGCAATCTCTGTGAGTTTTTGAAAACATTTTCAAAAATTTTCAACAATTTTTTTTTTCAAAATCAACATCAAAAACAATTTCTGCGGAAGCACTTAAAAGACGGGTGTTCATGTCCTTCAACAGACATGTTTTGAATGCGCCATGCTTCAGAATGGTTTAAAAATGACAACAAGTGGCGCCCCTCTCCTCATAGTCATAACATTTGTTTAATCAATGCTCAAGAGTGTAACCATGGAATCCAAACAGGGTTTGTTAATATCCGAAAATTGATGTTAGTAAATAACTACAAACGTTAATTTTGTTCTCGAAAACATTTGCTAACGAGAATAAAGCCCATCTAGATAGACATAAAACTAATTTTCAAATAAACGTCCTTAGATATAGAATTTCATTTGTTGAAATACTCCTAAAACTAAATCCGCACAAAGTCCTAAAATCGTTATGTAAATCCGCGCCGAATCCGCGAAAACCGCAAAATCTAATCCAATATTCTAGAGATAAAATTTTATGCGTGATTTTCATAAATAGCGTTAAAACTAACAGTGGATAATTTTTCTGACTTAACCGCGAAGTGGACGAAGGACTTCACTTGACCATGCCTTTAAAGATTCATAAGATGTTCAAATCTTTCACATAATCTTATTTGGATAAAAAACCACCGATAACAGCTCAAACATTAATAAACTATCAATCGATTTTTCATCAAATGTTGGATTTTTTGGCATTGATAACAAAAATATTGTTTGATACTGACCGCACACAAAGCGAACGTGACTGAATGATCGTCCCATGTTATGAATTCTAAATCTTATCACCTGAAATCACATGCCCGGGTGTTTCCTTCCTTCTACTACTAACAATGTTGTCTCAGAAAAGAACACCCTACTTCCCGCCTGAACTGTAATTCTAAGCTCGCTTGCCCGGCTTATTGGCCTGTATCAAGCGAAAAGTCCTGTTAAGAAATAGACGCCAGCAGCGAGTAACAAGCGTAAAAAGAAGAAGCCCTTCTCGAACGCGTTGATGATGATGACGCTTTGGCTGACAAAGAAGCGGGATACAAGACACTAGCTGATTGGCCCACCAATTGGGAAGCAGAGAAGATTCAAAATTAAGTAGTATAAAAGAAAAGTGCATTCGCTCGCAGAGCATTGCACCGCCTGAGTTAATATCCCTCAAAAACAAACCATCATCATCATCATCGCAGAGCATTCAATCTTTTTTATACCATCACTAGAAATTTCGCGGTCATTTGAAAAGATCGTTTTCTTACTTTTTGCACTTAGCCGGAACAAACAGCCTTTTTCAAGGCTCTAAGGGTTAAAAATAATGTTCTCCTTCAGTCCTTTTCCTTCAGTGGAAGGGCTGAGATACAGTCTACATCCCCTGTTGAGCCAACTTGTGGTTTATGTCAGGCAATCCTTCAGTGGGAAGGTTGGCACTGTCGAGGCTAATATTTCGTGACCGGACAGATGCTTCCTGAATTTTTTTTTATGATTTTTGTTCGAGGTAGATTTGATTTCTGTGTCGGTTTGATGAGAAGATTTTGCCAAGAAATGGTATGCAACGCCAATTATTTATCCAAAATAGTTGATGTGAGAAATTTGAACATACAGTAGCCGTTCGATAACTGCAACGCATTCTAGACGTCAAACGGTTGTCAACCGACGTCAGATGCAATAAAAGTGCATCTAAATGTGCAGCGCAATGCAACTGTCATTGAGTCTGACATCGGTTTGAAGTTTAGCGGTCCGATAACTGCAAAACTGTTGCAACTATCGAATTGCAGTTAAAAAGCATTGCAGTTATCGAACGTCTACTGTATTATGCATCTTAAAGGCATGGTCAAGTCAAGTCATACGTCCACTTAGCGGTTATGTCACAGATATTACCCACTGTTCGTTTTTTTTCATGCTCTGATTCCAATGTGTCTAATCTTCTTCTTCTGTATACATAAAAATTAATTTCTGTTTGTCTGAACCTTATAGACTCGGAAACTACTGAACCGATCGGCGTAAAAAATTGTATGCAGATGTTTTTGGGGCCGGGGAAGGTTCTTAAGATGGTTCGAGACCCCTCCCTCCTTTGGAAAGGGGGACTCCCATACAAATAAAATCGGAATTTCTACATAACTCGAGAGCTAAGCGGAGAATAAATCAATTTTAGGCGAAACGAAGTTTGTCGGGTATGCTAGTATTACATACAAATATAATTGCTTTGAATCGCTGTCCCCATTTCATACGAACTAAGTATAGTCGCCATCGTTACATCAGTTACTCATCCTGCTGGTAGTTCAGCAGTCCACTTGAACCATCGCATTTGAGTTATTACCGCAAAAATATAGTAATTAATCCTCATCCAACGGAACCAGAAAAGATGACGAGTGGAATGATGAAAACACCATCAAATAAACAGTTACTCGCTAAAGACTGCTTGAAAAATTAAACAGCACTGAATTGGATGAATGGCATGATGGATCACATCGTGTAGGGCGGTCTTAACCTAGTAAGGTTGTCGACAATTAGTGGCGGACTCCGCTCGGTGCTCCGAGAAAAACTATTACGAAAGAAGCTACTAGAAAGGCATCATCCATGGCAAAAAAGGAAACGTAGCAATATGGAGTCATTCAATTAAACTAATGGTAAGCGGGAGCATACATTCGCAGTGTTTTTGGATTTCCCTCGAGAGGATTTGATTAATTATCCCACTGTGAATACGAACTTCTTGTTAAGGAAGTCTGACAAAATAGTGGACCGCGAGTAATAACGATGCCACTATGCAGGGAAAAATACACTAAGTGCCTGCTATTAGTGTCTTTTTTTAAGGAGGAACACAGATTGGCATCAAATCTATATCTTTTATATCTATATAAATAAAAACCAATCTATGTACTACAATCTAACTATTTCTGGACGATTTCAACCAAATTACGCACATTCTCTATCCTCAGGGGAAGTTAACAAAGGGTGTGGGACGGTCATTTGAAAAAAGACGGAGCGTTTAGTTTTGAAAACGAACAATTCTGTGTAACTTTCAACTCCCAGGACCAATTCCATTGTGGTATTGTTTAGTTATCGATCAACTCAACCCTTCATCGAAATCATGGTTTGTCCAGTGAAAAGCAATGATTAATGTATTTCCTTCTGGATGGTAAATGTGATCCCTTCTTTAAAAACAGACGTTTGCCCGGAATAAGACATCGGTGTATGTTTTTCCTTCTTTAGAAATAGACGTTTGCCCGGAAAAAGACGATTTTGGGTTTGAACCCCTTTCAAAATCAGTCAATGTTTTCAAATGAAATCTGCCTTCTTTTAATCAAATGATGAAGTATCAATAAGAGAACACAATTATCCTGTTCACCAATTGGTTTATTCATTTCCCGATTGTGAAAGAACTGCGGATCAAACTGGCAACTCCGAGCAAGGCCGGGTACATACAGCTTGTCACTGCACAGAAAAAAATCAAGAACCCAAAAAAAAGTTTAAAGAACTCATCTTTGATTACGAAGTTCAAATTTTTAACTCAAAAGTAAGTAGTTTTCTCACTCACTCATGAATAATATTATAAACAAAGAGAGCTGCATCGATCCAACGTGTGCTATTCCGTGGAAGAAGCCAAATTTGAGTTGTTTTCACCATAGTCTCGGGTGAGTTTGACATCGATTTGAAGTTTTCTCAAACTTATTTTGCATTGATTATAAAATGATTATAAAAAAATTATTATATTATTAAAAGACTGGTTGAAAAAATATTTCAAACAATAGAAGAATAACCGACTATTTTCAGTTGGCAATTGGGTAGCGTTGTGCAGTTATGTTATAAGGTCTAATAGCATTGAAGCATACGAATTATATTTAAGTTTGCTCTCCAAATTTTGCGATGCGACTTTCTACCGTCAATTTACGTCAAATTTCGTCTCTGAGAGCTTCTGTCAATGCCAACTACAGCTCATTCATTCCAGAATAGAACGTATTCATACATTCCGGGTGCTGTTTGCTCTGCAGCACTAATCATGTTTTCCAGTCGAAAAAGTAGATTTTCTATTCCTATTCCAAATTCAATGGACGAAAAGTTACCTACATTCATTCTCGGCCCATCCCGCTCCACACAGCATCTGATGACTTTGAATAGCCGTAGTCCAGGATACCAACGCAACAAACGAACGTTTCATGTACCTACCTACTACTGTCGAATGCTGAAGTGCTGTCGCTCGTGTCTATCGGTCGGACTCCTACTCGATGTGGCACCGCCCGGTTTGTCCCTGCAAGATGATAAAGATTGAAGATGGAGAGAATTATTTAATTTTGCATAATTTCCTGTCACGAATAAATCTTCATTTTGCGACTCGGCTCCTGTTGGCTTTGATCCTCTATCTTTCCACAACGGTGTCCACAGCCAGTGTCGTCCTTGGAGAAGACCCGTCGAGCGTGATAATGTTTTCGCCTAATGGGAAGCACTTCCGGAGAAAAAGGAAATTGCGGTTGTTGTCGTTGCCAGTGGTGTTCGGGTGTGGGCGAGTGCTATCAGGAAGGACATAATCGCTTGGAGTAGATTTTTTTTCTTTGAAAATACTTACCGAAACCGATGCGAAAATGGAATGTTACATCAAAGCGAGGATCGCTGGTGCACTGAAAATAGCTTATTGAGGTCGGAATAATTCATAATAGTAAAAATATGAAAATACATTATTCTTTGGATGGAGTCGAATGTAGAGTCAAGTCATCCAGAAGCGGAATTGAATCAAGAAGGTTCTTCACTACCTTTTCGATTCAATTCCGCTGAATTGACGTGTTTTCATGATTTATATTATTTTTCTTTTAATCAGCTTTATATAATGAGGTGGAATAACAAGTGTATGGTCTGTGCGTATGTTTTTTTAATCTTTTGTTTATTTGGCGTTTATGGGCCGAAATAAAATTCAATAATACATTTCTTGATTCCTATACATAGTGTTACTTTTAGAGATCCGCGGTTTTGACGTAGGACTTACGTCTCTCTTCACTATACTGGGTGTCATTTCAATATTTCTAAATCGAGCGCGTTACGTTGTGTTGAAAGATTTTGAATGATAATAGCGTTTGTCCTAGTGAACGGATCTCTTCGGAAAACCCCTTAATCGACAGATCTTAAGTATGCCTTTCATATGCATACTTGATATAACCCGAAAAACTTGTTTCAATAGGCCTAAAACTGTTTTCGAAGCAAAACATTGACTGCACTGAAACTTATAAATATGGGTGCCGCTTGTTCCTCGCGTCATTTGTTCGCTTGATTCTGATGAGTGCAGACGCTAGCGGAAAAGCTGCAACTGCGTACCAAAATAAGCCATAAAAGAGGGTGACGCAATTTTCCCTTCTCATTCTGTTCAGAACTTCCAACGGGATATTTTTCTTTCATTCTAACCGGGACAAGCAAAGCCACAGCAGCATCGATTCGACAGCACTCGCAACTTTTTGCAAAACAGCATCGTCCGCATCATCCGCTTTTCGTCCCGGCAGCGCCGAGGCCTCCATCAGCCAAAGCATACCAGTACAGCCGCAAAAAATGTTCCAGGAGCAGCCTATTCTACAGACCCGACATCGCAGCAATGCCGAGGAGATACCGGCAGCAGCAGCAGAGTCGAGTCGAAACTAGCCGGCATCAATGAAGAGCTGAGGCCGACCGGCATCAGTGTTGAGCCGAGACCGGCCAGCATTGGTATCGAGCCGAAACAAGTTGAAGAAAATCAAAAGAAAGAACTGCAATGTTCTTGAAGAAATCGCGTGTGTGTGTGTTTTGGTTTCGAGTAAAGAAACTCCCTCGGTCAACCAGTTCCCCGAAAGGAGTTTAATTTTCGGCCATTATCATGGCCAAGAGAGTTAATAATAATTTCCGCAATTGGGTGGCATTCGTCACTGGTTCGTCGCATACTGCATTAAGGCAATTCGCATCCCGCTGGTTCCATTGAAGAAACAGCACACGTCAAGCGGATACGCTACATGAAGACAGCTTTGACACATTCCAGCGTAACGCGACACCATGAGGAGCCGACTTTCAGCGAGAAATTAGGTCTGCATTCGAAAATTAGCCTCCGGGTCATATGATTAAACAGGTGTAAAATTATCCTCACTAAATTTCCTTTCTGATAGTATATTCATTTTGAGATTTTTCGCTTTGAATATGATAAATATAGCGCGCTGCATTTCGTAACGCGACACCATCGCTGAATTGCACTTTTTCGCATTTTGAAATGCAATTGCGTTTTTCAGCTCTGGTATACGGTTTGGAGTCTCGATTTATTCTAAGCATTTCTCGTATACACCAACAGAATTGAGGCTGTGAATTAAAATCGCAGGAAAAAACGCAAATTATAATGAAAATAACTGAATTAATATGAACACCGCCGCGTTACGCTGATCGACAAACAGTCTCCTGCAAATAGTGTCGCGTTACGCAAAGGTGTTTATCGTTGATAGAATACGTATTTTCAGCCGATTTCGATGCGACATGTTATTTATTTTCGACACAGAATATTATCACATTATCTATCGTTGAATGTAGTTCGAGTTGGTGGCTACGATCTGGAGTTTCAGTTATTAAAGTTTGAGGGACTAACCGTCACAAATATAGAACTGAACCAATTCCATTCGTATCACATATTCAGTTTTAGAAACAAATTAAATGGTAATGGGTTTTCCTATTTTTATATTAGTCACACCCAAGTATGACCCGGATCGGTTTTTAAGTACGTGGTCAGACGATCGATCCCCCTAGACGTGAGTTTTTTACACTGAAAAGTTCTATATTGCCTTTTTCTACGTTAACCATTTTGAAAGGTGATGATGGCTCAAGAAGCTCAGCAATGTTGAAGAGGAATATTTCTGTTTTTTTTTTATTTTTTTTATTTATTTATTTATTTTTTTTAACTAATTTTATTTGCTAATTATCTAATACATGCATTCATCTCTTAGACTAGGTGTTCCGTGTTTTCTTAACACTATCATCCTTATTTGCTATGTTATATTTTTAGTTATTGTTAATACATTTCAATTGCCTCTGGCAGTTAGAATTTTTCCTCTGGTTGAATTGAACCATGTAGGAATTACAATGTTTTTAACTTAAACTAACCTTAACCTATTTTATACTAAGGGTACAAGGAGATAATCGCAATAGAAGATTGCAACGATTTTTGTCTAAAATTGGAAATTCTTTTGTTGGACATTTGTTGCAATGTCTCAATATTAGAAATTCTATGAAGTTCATTGGTACTATACCACGGAGGCAACTTCAGAATAATTTTCAGAATTTTATTTTGAATCCTCTGAAGTGCCTTCTTTCTGGTATTGCAGCAACTAGTCCATATTGGCACAGCATACAACATGGCAGGTCTAAAAATTTGTTTGTAAATCAAAAGTTTGTTCTTAAGACAAAGTTTTGATCTTTTGTTTATAAGTGGATATAGACACTTAATATATTTGTTACATTTGGCTTGAAGGCCTTCAATGTGATTTTTTAAAGTTAATTTTTGATTTAGCAGAAGTCCTAAATATTTAGCTTCGCTAGACCAATTAATTGGAACCCCATTCATAGTGACAATATGTCTGCTAGAAGGTTTCAAATAAGAAGCTCTCGGCTTATGTGGGAAAATTATAAGCTGAGTTTTGGAAGCATTCGGGGAAATTTTCCATTTTTGCAAGTAAGTGGAGAAAATATCCAAACTTTTTGCAATCTACTACAATGACACGAAGGCTTCGCCCTTCCGCTGCGAGACCTGTCTCCTCTGCAAACAAAGACTTTCGACACCCTGGTGGTAAATCAGGTAAGTCAGAAGTAAAATGTTATACAAAATGGGCCCCAGTATGCTGCCTTGGGAACACTAGCTCTTACAGATAATCTATCAGATTTAGAATGTTGATAGTTTACATGCAGTGAGCGATCTGATAAATAATTTTGGACCAGTTTAATAATGTATAGAGGAAAATTATAATTCATCAATTTTACAATCAATCCTTCATGCCAAACACTGTCAAATGCTTTCTCTATATCAAGAAGAGCAACTCCAGTCGAATATCCTTCAGATTTGTTGAGCCGAATTAAGTTCGTAACTCTTAATAACTGATGAGTGGTTGAATGCCCATGGCGAAAACCAAATTGCTCATCAGCAAAAATAGAATTGTCATTAATATGAACCATCATTCTATTTAAAATAATCTTTTCAAACAGTTTGCTTATTGAAGAAAGCAAACTGATTGGGCGATAACTAGAAGCCTCAGCTGGATTTTTGTCCGGCTTCAAAATTGGAACAACTTTGGCGTTTTTCCATTTATCTGGGAAGTATGCCAATTGAAAACATTTGTTAAATAAATTAACCAAAAAGGATAAAGAGCTCTCAGGAAGTTTTTTGATAAGTATGTAGAAAATATCATCATCACCTGGGGCTTTCATATTTTCAAATTTTCTAGTAAAAGATCTTTCTTCATCAAAATTAGTTCCCAACGAAGGGTCAAAAACATTATCTTGGTTGAGAATGTCTTCGAAGCTTCGTGTAACCTGATCCTCAATTGGACTAGTGAGACCTAGACTAAAATTATGGGCACTCTCGAACTGCTGAGCAAGTTTTTGAGCCATTTGTTAATAAAATTTTATTTCCCTCTTCAAGCGCTGGAATTGGCTTTTGAGGTTTTTTAAGAATTTTCGTTAATTTCCAAAAGGGTTTCGAACTGGGATCCAACTTCGAGACATTATTCTCAAAGTTGGTATTTCTCAGAATAGCGAAACGTTTTTTAATTTCATTTTGCAAATCTCGCCAAATAACTTTCAACGCGGGATCGCGAGTTCTTTGATATTGCCTTCGCCTCACATTTTTAAGACGGATCAGTAGCTGAAGATCGTCGTCAATAATAATGGAGTTGAATTTAACTTCACATTTCGGAATTGCAATGCCTCTGGCTTCGACAATTAAATTTGTCAAAGATACGAGAGCATTATCAATATCACTTTTGGTATCGAGAGGAATATCAACATCAAAATTCCTATCGATATACGTTTTATATAAATCCCAATCAACTCTATGATAATTAAAAGTAGAGTTGATTGGATTGTTAATGGCTTCTTGTGAAATTTCAAACGTCACAGGAAGGTGATCAGAGTCAAAGTCAGCATGAGTTACCAATTGGCCACACAGCTGACTTGAATCCGTTATAACTAAATCAATTGTAGAAGGATTTCGACTGGAAGAAAAACAAGTTGGTCCATTGGGATATTGAATAGTATAATATCCCGCAGAACAATCTTCAAATAAAATTTTACCATTGGAATTGCTTTGAGCATTATTCCATGAACGGTGTTTGGCATTGAAGTCACCAATTACGAAGAATTTTGATTTGTTGCGAGTCAGAATTTGAAGATCAGCTTTCAACAAATTCTTTTGCTGCCCATTGCATTGAAAAGGCAAGTAGGCTGCAATGAAGGAAAATTGTCCAAAATTTGTTTCAACAGAAACTCCCAAGGTTTCAAAAACTTTCGTTTCGAACGAAGAAAATAATTTATGTTTGATACGTCTATTGATGACAATGGCGACCCCACCACAGGCGCTGTCAAGACGATCATTTCTGTAGATAAAATAATTTGGATCTCTTTTAATGGAGAGTCCTGGTTTTAAATAAGTTTCTGTTATAATGGCAATATGCACATTATGAACTGTTAGGAAGTTGAATAATTCATCTTCCTTACCCTTAAGAGAGCGGGCATTCCAATTTAGAACTTTCACACAATTATTTAGATCCATTGAAACGGAGTCCGATAACAATTTTTTGTGTGTACTTTATACCAACCTGAACAGCTTCAGGAATGGTATTTGCTTTGAACATTGCATCAATCATGTGATGCAATTGGAATTTACTGAAGTGCTTGCTACCCCCTTCCTCTTGTTTTTGTTAATGCTCATTGCAGAGCGTGGAGACGTGACCTTCTAAGAGTTTTTTTTCCAGAACGGTGTCCCTGCAGGATTACCACCGCTTTGTCGGAATTTTACTTCCGCACGGGTCCTTGCAAAGATCGTAACGGGATCGCTGAGAAGCACTGTTGAAATTAAAATAGCTTCGGGTAGTATTAAAACTTCCTTCCGCAAAGAGAGAAAGAACCGCACAGCACGAAAGCACGATGCGGTCTAAAATAAATATCTTCGTTTGGAATGAAGAGCAAGATACCGCATTCAAGAAATTGAAGAACATGATTGGCGATGTTAAACAGTTGAAATTTTTTGACAATAAATTACATACTCGAGTTATTGCTGATGCCTCTCCTGTTGCCTTAGGAGCTGTATTAGTGCAATTCCAAAACGCGTTCGATGATTCGCGTTTCATCATTTGCTATGCAAGTAAAAGCTTATCCTCTACGGAACAACGTTACTGTCAAACAGAAAAAGAAGCTCTTGCATTAGTGTGGACCATGGAAAGGTTTTCCATGTATTTGATTGGTCGTGTGTTCGAGCTGGAAACTGACCATAAACCTCTGGAATCACTGTTTAAGTCAACTTCTCTCCCATGCCCTAGAATCGAAAGATGGGTTTTGCGTTTACAGTGCTTTACCTTCACCGTGAAGTACAGAAAGGTTCAACTAATATTGCCGATCGCTTATCGAGATTAACAGACCTTCAGCCAATGGAAACTAAAAATAAGGAACAAGAAGACAAGTTTCTTGTCTTGGCAATTTTAGAATCAACTGCCATTGACATCAGTGACATTGAGGAAGCTTCTATTCAGAGCTAACCTTGATAAGGGATTCTCTTCGCTGCGGTACATGGAACAGGCTTGAGACAAAGGCATATGAACCGTTAAGAAATGAACTTGGTCTCGTTGGGGAGATCGTCGTGCGTAATAATAAAATGGTTATTCCTGTAAGAGGAGAAGATTTATGGAGCTGGCACATGAAGGGCATCCAGGAGAATCGGCAATGAAACGGAGAATGCGTGATAGAGTTTGGTGGCCTGGAATGGATAAGAAAATAGCTAAATGGGTGGCTTCTTGTGAAGGATGCGAACTAGTTGGGTTGCTTCAGAAACCAGAACCAATGCAAAGGCGTCCATTACCATCTGAAGCTTCGGTAGACGTCGCCATTGATTTCCTGGGACCACTGCCTTCAGGGGAATACCTGTTAGTCGCAACAGAATGGAGAAGTGGAAAGACAGAATCGCTCTTTATTAAAACGTCTTCAAATAAGTTCAGCTTTGAAGCGTGATTGGCAAAAGATCTCAACGAGTACCTTATTATGTACTATTCTACTCCACACTCCGTTACCGGTAAAACTCCAACTGAGCTTTTGTTGGGTCGTACCATTAGAACTAAGATTCCGTTCTTGAAGGAAGTTGAAACAAACCCAATAACTGAAGAGTTTCAGGACCGTGACTGGAGTAGCAAATATCATTCAGGTCATCATGAAAATGAAAAACGGAATGCGAAGGAGTCCAATCTAAAGGAAGCAGATAAAGTTGTGATGCAAAACCTTAACCCTGTAAACAAGCTGAGCACCACGTTTGACCCAACGGAATGCACGATAGTGTCGAAATCAGGAACACGTGTTACGGTGCAGAATGAAATGACTGGGGAAAACTTATCAACGCAACTCAGCACTCGGATCACGGAAGCAGCAACTATCAATATTCAATCACGTACTAGCGACTATCATCAACAACTACAATGTGCGGTACTCTACAAGATCTCCGACCCGATTCCGCACAAATTCGTCGATATCACGGATTGGCGGTTACACCCAAGCAAGCAACTAGCAGATAGGGGGTTCAACATCCCTGGCAACGTCGACCTACTTATTGGTGCAGGTTTCTTTTATAAACTGCTCGGTAACGAAAGAGTCTCACTGGGTGAAGCACGGCCCATTCTTCAAAACACACATTTAGGTTGGGTCGTGGCAGGCATTTATGACACTGAGCTATCACCAGCTACTGCGGCAACATCCTCAAGTGCACTTTGCTTCAAATCATCATTCCTATCTGATGAATCATCGACCCTGAACAGAATGGTGGCAAGATTTTGGGAGCTGGAAGATTTTGCGCCAACGAAACACCTAACAGAAGAGGAGAGACTGTGCGAAGAGCATTACCAACAAAACACTGTCAGAGCTACTTCGGGAAGATACATCGTCAAGCTACCTTTTCGTAAGGACCCGGCATTAATAGGCGAAACGGCGTATTCGGCTTTGCACCAATTCAATGCAGTGTCGCGAAAGCTGGAAAGAAATCCGGAATTAAGACATAGATACTTCGAATACATCAACGAGTTCATCGAAAATGGCTACATATCCAAAGCAGACCCGGCAGGCCCGTCGGAACGACTAATCTACCTACCACACCACGGAGTGCTGAAGGAACAAAGTGCTACGACCAAATTAAGAGTTGTTTTCAATGCGTCACTCAAATCAACGAACGGTACATCACTAAACGATCTCCTCATGGTGGGCCCTGTAGTTCAAGAAAATCTGTACACCATCCTACTGAATTTTCGCATACCGTGCATCGCCATCACCGGGGATATTGAGAGAATGTATTTGCAGATCCATGTCAGTGAAGCAGATAAGCATCGTATTAGAATGTTGTGGCAAGAACCGGAAAACCCATCGCTGAGTACACACTGAACACCGTGACATTCGGCATGGCATGTGCACCCTACTTGGCAACCCGGACCTTAAAGCAACTGGTACTCGACGAGGGACATTTATTTCCATTGGCAAGGCAAGCATTAGACGACTTTTACGTAGATGATTGCCTAACAGGTGCATCATCAGTTGAGGAAGCAATCGAACGTCGTCGACAAATAACGGAGCTGCTGAAGCGAGGAGGCTTTTCCACCAGGAAGTGGGCAACAAACGATCCTGCAGTACTGCAAGACATCCCTCCGTCAGAACGTGCAGTTAACCTCATCCAAGAACTAGATCCGGAAGCCAGTATGAAGACTCTCGGCGTACGATGGAACTTTGGAGACGATACGTTCACGTTCAGCTCATCATGTGACGAAGCAAAAAACTTATCAAGCAAACGGGACGTATTATCAATGATTGCTAGGATATTTGATCCTCTAGGACTCATCGGCCCAGTCATCATCCCAGCGAAAGCATTCATGCAAGAATTGTGGCAGCTACAAATCGATTGGACCGATCCCCTACCGGCATCCATGGTACTGCGTTGGTCAAATTATTTGGACAGCCTTCGTGACGTCGAAAACATAAGAATTCCTCGGCGTTGCATCAGCATTGGTCATCCAACACGAATACTCCTGCATGGCTATTGCGATGCTTCGAATATTGCTTACGGAGCAGCACTGTATCTGCGGACCATCGACGAGGCAGGAAATGTCAGTTCTCGTTTACTCTGCTCCAAATCAAAGGTAGCTCCGATCAATACACCAACAATTCCACGCCTCGAACTCTGTGCCGCCGTGTTGCTAGCCCGCCTGATTGAAACCGTGAAGGCAGCTTTGCGAACATCGATTCATCAAACCGTTGCTTGGAGTGACTCTACAACGACCTTGGCATGGATAGCGGGTCCTCCGGCGAAATGGAAAACCTTCGTCTCCAATCGCGTCGCCGAAATTATCTCCATACTACCCGCTGTTAACTGGAGGCACATTTCTGGAACAAATAACCCCGCAGATCTGTTAAGTCGTGGTTTGGCACCAAGTGCTCTGGCAACTTTATCTTTATGGTGGGAAGGACCGGAATGGGACGATAGCCCACTCGAACCTGAAGTCAAGCAACCAACAGCAGCAGAAGTAGCAGTCATCGAGAAGGAACGAAGAAAACAAATTTCCGTTCAATCGTTCGTAGTTATTACCAGCGAAGTAGTCGATCAGCTTATACATCGGTACTCATCATTTTCTAAGCTCGTCCGCATTACTGCATGGATAATAAGGTTCATCACAAATTGTCAGCGATCAAACGAAGCACATCAGTGTGGACCCCTTACGGTGACTGAACAGGAAGCTGCAAAGGTAATCCTGATACGGTATACCCAACAAATGGAATACCCAGCAGAGATTCAAGCATTGGAACAACAGCGGCCTCTACCAAAGAATAGCAAGTTACTACCTCTATCACCATTTTTGGACGACGGTCTTCTCAGGGTGGGCGGCCGGTTGGCACGATCAACTTTACCCTACCAAATCAAGCACCCGCTGGTGCTTCCGCCGACTAGTCAATTGACAAGGCTTATTTCAGAAAAATATATTAAGCTCGTTTAGTGGAATGTATTAAACCGTCTAAGACGAATTAAGTACTGTCCATTTAATTCCACCAGTTAATTTTCGTTATCTTTGCAGATACGTATTTCGACCACAACTGTGTGGTCATCTTCAGTGTCTTGTACTTGACTCGACTTGAAGAAAACAATCGCAACTTACACTATTTATACTACGCTAGGTACCTAATCTAATCTTATTTGCCTACTTTATTTACCTATACAGTAAATTACTTTATTGTTTAGGTAGAAACTTGAAGAGCCAAGAGCTGCCATTTCCCTGATCCTTATTCAACAGCGCTGTTTGTACCTGTCGGTGGATTTCCAAACTCTCAGCTACATCGAGTTTCCATGGGTAAGAGACATTTTTAAGATTTTAATATTTGATGCCGTAATTGGGTGATTTTCCTTATACACATGCTCTGCTACCTTAGATCTAAATCCGTAATGTAATCCCTTATCGTTTTCTCTTTTCGCATTACTCACTTCCGCCATATGTTCTTTGAACCTTATATCTAATGATCTTTTTGTTTGGCCTACATAGATTTTTTCACATTGGGAACAACTTATCTTATAAACGCCTGCCTTATTCAACATTTCTACTTTATCCTTCGTTGAACCCAATAGAGACTTGAGTTGGTTGCTTCTACTGGAGAATACTAGATCGATGCCGAATTTCCTTAGTCGAGGGCGTAGCTGGTTGGTGATGTGTTTATCATATGGGACCGAAACTCTTTTCAGCGGCTCCTCTATCGGTGTCAGCGTTGTATGTCCATTTCGTCGTAGGGTCCTTTCCTTCTTGTTGATGATCGCTCGTATAGTCCTCTCCTGGTATCCGTTGATCTTCGCTGTTTCCAAGATGTATTGTAGTTCCTTCGTTTTTCCTTCTTCGCTCTTCGATCATTAGATATAAGGTTCAAGGAACATATGGCGGAAGTGAGTAAGGCGAAAAGAGATAAGGGATTACATTACGAATTTAGATCTAAGGTAGCAGAGCATGTGTATAAGGAAAATCACCCAATTACGGCATCAAATATTAAAATCTTAAGAAATGTCTCTTCCCCATGGAAACTCGATGTAGCTGAGAGTTTGAAATCCACCGACAGGTACAAACAGCGCTGTTGAATAAGGATCAGGAAATGGCAGCTCTTGGCTCTTCAAGTTTCTACCTAAACAATAAAGTAATTTACTGTATAGGTAAATAAAGTAGGCAAATAAGATTAGATTAGGTACCTAGCGTAGTATAAATAGTGTAAGTTGCGATTGTTTTCTTCAAGTCGAGTCAAGTACAAGACACTGAAGATGACCACACAGTTGTGGTCGAAATACGTATCTGCAAAGATAACGAAAATTAACTGGTGGAATTAAATGGACAGTACTTAATTCGTCTTAGACGGTTTAAGGCTTATTTTTCAATATGAACATCTCCGTAACCATCATTTGGGAGCACAATCTCTCTTGGCAACTATTCGACGCACTTACTGGGTTCCCCACGGGCGCAGCCTCGCGCGTAATACTGTTTGGAAGTGCATACCATGCTTTAGGTTCAACCCAAACCGAGGCCTAATGCACCAAATAATGGGCCAACTTCCACCACAACGAACTGAACCCGCTGCTCCGTTCTATATAAGCGGCGTCGATTACGGAGGTCCAATCACCTTGGTACAACGTCGGGGACCGGGATCACCAACGACGAAGGGATATATTGCCATGTTCGTCTGCTTCGTCACTCGTGCAGTCCACATCGAGGTTGTTAGCAAGCTCTCTACTAAGGCGTTTTTAGCGGCGCTGAAAAGATTCGTCGCTCGACGAGGTCATTGTGGTCATCTATATAGCGACAATGGAAGCAACTTTGTGGGTGCAGCGAAGGAAATGCAACAATGGTATCGTACTATCCAGGCAGCTGACCACAACAACACCGTAGCTGATATGCTGAGCAAGGGAGGAACACAGTGGCATTTCATTCCACCTGGATCTCCCCATCTGGGTGGTCTATGGGAGGCAGCTATCAATTCCGCTAAACATCACCTCAACACTATTACCAGAAATGTTCGCCTTACTTTCGAAGAATTTGGCACGCTGTTAACGGAAATCGAAGGAATTCTAAACTCCCGACCAATATCACCAGCTTCAAGTGACCCCAATGACGTCCAACCTCTTACACCCGGGCATTTCTTAATCGGGCGGCCACTAACAGCACCGAATCAGCAAGATATCACTCCAAATGCAGACTAAAGCTACGACATTCGCTTCAAATACATCACTGAACTTCGTCAACACTTCTGGGATCGATGGAGTCGCGAATATCTCCCAGAACTACAAATTAAAGGAAAATGGCATCAATCGACCAAAGAATTGACAGTCGGGGATTTAGTTCTTCTACGTCATCAGCGATTACCCACCAACCAATGAGTACTAGGAAGAGTCATCGAATTGAAATCGTCATCAGACGGGAAATCACGGCTCGTCAAATTGAAGGTAAAGAGGGCGAGCTGCTACAATCAATCCTCAATCTATACAAACTGCCAATCGACGACATGTATTGACTGCGCAATTGGTGAGCGGAATGTCGAGGCCGCCAGCATGCTGCCGGGGTGTCACACACCGCACCAGCAGATCAGCATACCTCATGCTGACGGTCCGCAAACTCAATTCACCACATCAACACAGCATACTCACCTTTCTTCTCACCTGCTTATGCACACCTAAAAAACAAAGAAAACATTAAAATTAAACAAATTTCTACTTACCTGCGCTCATCACGGTAGAAAACACGTTGCAAAACAACAAACTTATTGTTCGCATTCATTTGACAGACGTCTAGAAATTTCGAACATTCAGCTATACACACACGACTTGCATACAATAGATATATTGAAATAATTCAATTAGTTTCTAGAAAGTTCTTGTATGGACAATAGGGTAGAGCTGACTATAAAAAGATCGCAGAGAAACTCATGAAATCAGTCTGAAATAAAGAGTCAAACCGAAAGTATATCCCGCGTTATAATTATCCCCGTCACTTCGTAATAGCTTGAACAATTGTAACTACTAGAGGTACTTCCTGGCATTGTTTACTTTTAGTTCTTTGTAGAACTCAAGGTTAAGCCCATCTTCCATTTAACCTACATACATACGTCCATTCTCAATGACCATGACTATTGCTTTAGCTTCGCCTCATAAATGAAGCGTTTTGCTATTCATTCACGATCTAAAGCACAGCTATCATAATATGAAATTGCTAAAATAACATTAGGAAGATCAAATAAAGCATGTTAACTATCTCAGCGAAAACCTCTTATGCCCAAATCTCATCCGCAGCCCATTCTCTACGCTCTTTAGATATCACCCAAATTTGCTTCGGGTGAAGATTCGCACCCACTCACCGGCCGGCGTACCACGTAATCAAACTGCAAAACACGTCTTGCAAATTGGGTCAATAAATAAGATTATGTTCCATTTGTTTTAATAACGCCACTTGGCTCAACCAGGGCCAATGTTCACTTGGTCGGCTATTAGAGCCGACCACCAACACCCAGCAGAATGGGCAGCAGCCTCACCCTTCGAAGTAAATGGATAACTTAAAAACAAGACATCGCTCGCGGAACACTTGACAAGATCCTACAATAGAAAAGTGACAGTTGACCATACATGAACATAACCTTTGCCTCTTTTCTGAATGGACGCTAGATTTCTCTGTGCAAAACGAAGGTGTGGAAAGCCACTTCTCAGAAGGAGACAGTTCTTTAAATTCAAGACATGCTTTACTCATTTATCTTTGTTGTTGCTGCTGCTGAAGCTATACTACTGATGATGCCAATCGGTGATGCGAGAGGCGAATCCCGACGGTAAGACTTTGCCGTCTCAATACATTTGTTAGGCAATTACTGCTGCCGTAGAAAATCTAAGGCATTTTATATACTTGTGATGTTACATTTGAATTAGCCACTTTTGTGTTGTGTCTTGGATTTTGAATTTTTGATACCGTAGTTTGCGGTCAATTCGATCAGCGTAGTAAAGTAGTTCCGTTCATTATTCAAATTAAAGCGTAAGACACTTCTGCAGATACTTCAGATCAAGTATTATGTCAAGCGCCGAAGGCCTAGCGTGCGGTTGGTCGGCTTGGCCCCGTCAAGGGGGTCGAAATGCAGGATTATTTTACATGGAAAGTAGAACAAATTAATTAGTTACGGAGCCCATCAACAATTCGTTTGCAAAGCCTAATGTGGAGGAGTACTGTTTCAAATGTTTTTTCTTTATTTCCACATCAACATGTCAAACGAATTGGCCATATTATTTGGTCGATGTCATTCACTCAACTAGATTCAGCATTGTATCGAAACAACCGTCCAGCCCACTCCATAATTGTGATTTTTTGTTTGAACTGTCGGAAATTCCGACCATCGACCAAATACATTTCCTTACATATCTCCAGGAAATCTTACAGATAGTCAAAACATTCCTCAGAGATTTTGTGTAATACGCATTGACCTGCACCATGAACGGGCTTGGTAGTCATATAGCTAATGCTTCTGACTCATACTCAACTGCTAGAATTGGAAATGAAGGAAAAATCATAAGGGTTGTGTACAAGACACGACCGCCCGACGTAAACTACGTAAAACAGTTTGGTGAAATGAAGAATCTAGTGCCAGTGCAAGAATACATGTTAGCAGCAGCTCTCTACAATACGCGCTCATTATTCTGCTACGAACGGCAACGTAATTCTGCTACGACGTCGTACTTTGAACAAATTCGTCTCGCCTCAATCTTCCTATGTTTAAAATGGTGTCCATGAGAAGAATCGATGAATTCCTAATAATGCATATTTCGAATCACTAACGACCACACGACCCACGCCATAGGCTGGAATAACAAAACCAAATAAGATATAAAATAAGAATTAAACTTAACTGCTACTGAAGCCATCCATGCGAATACATATTTGTAGCATCTCTCTCCGACGCGCGCTGGTGATTCTGCTACGGACGCCAGTCAACTTTATGGCGTCTCCAAGCGGTTAATTTGCACTTTGAAAAAAGTTCGCCTCGCCTCAATCTTCCTTTGTATAGAATGAAAACCATGAGAAGAACCCATTTTTCCAATATCCCATATGTATTTGGAATAAAATTTGCTCAGCAACTCCACCGATGCTTAGAGATGTCGTAAAATCTCGATTAATCGATTAGTAACTAATCGATTACTCTCGATTCTTGACGATTATTGAATCGATTCATCGTTGAGTAGTAATCGAATCAAAATTAATCGATTATCATAACGATGAATCGATTAATTGAAGTAATCGAAATCTAATAGTTGTCGTAAAATCCCGATTAATCGATTACTCTCGATTCTTGTCGATTATTGAATCGATTAATCGTTGGGAAGTAATCGATTTAAAAATTTATCGATTATCACAACAAATAATCGATTAATCGAAGTAATCAACATGTAACGGAAACCTTCACCTACCTATTGGTGGTGTTGGTTTGCGTGGGAGAGCTATCAGGTTCGTCAAATCGTCGTTTGAATCTTTGTTTACCAAAGCAGATAAGTCGTTTTGAAAATTTTGTCTTGAATTGTTCGCGAGGATAACAGTAACAGTCAAGTGAAATTTCCTATCAAGATTATAATTCTAGTAGATAGCCTGCTACTTGTTTAAGGTTTTATTTCCATCCATGCGAATACATATTTGCAGCTTCTCCTTCTGACGCGCGCTCGGACCGGCAGTAATGCTATTATTCCGCTACCGATACCAAACAATTATGCTTTGTTCTATGAAAAAAGTTCGTCTTATATCAACTTTCTCAATCACTGAATCATTGTTCAAAATTAAATCCACAGCAAGAAGAGTAGTTAAGTGCTAGACAAACATCATATAATTGAGCTCAGAATCACGCTAGAATATTTCACTGAAAAAATTTCTAGTTCCTAGCGGTTGCACTATAGACAAATTATTTCAACTTAACCTTCCTTCCAAACATAATGGTGGTTCTGAAAAGATCCGATTCATTCCCAATTATGTGCCTCACCAACAACAACTACTGGACTGCGCGACAGCCATCTGATGACCACGCCGTTAATTGCCAGATCCAAAAATGCTGCTTGTAACACGGATGTAAAGATGTACTGCTGTTGCCACGACCGCCACCACTATCGAAACGTTGTCAGCCGTTGTCGCTAGGACTGCTTCTAGACGCCTTGGTCCGCTTTCCATGAAATCCAGAATGAAAATGACGCGCGCACGCGAAACACGGGGCTTTTTATACACAGGAAAAACGAAGCAGTGGATCAAAAGGCCCGTACCTTACTGCAATCTGATGTCCGTGTTGGGGATTTATGAACGGGATTGATTATTTTTGAATTTTTCACCCGGTTTGGAAAGAAATAACATTTTCAATAGTTTGCCGTTGATAATGAATAGTTTTAATACAATTAGCAAATTGGTGGAAAGTTTTCGAATCTATTAATAACAAAATCTCGAAAATCCGTCGAAAGATAAAGTCGCCATTACCGTTTGAAATCTTACATGATTTCGTGACGGTCCCCAATTTGGAAATTTTCATTTGCACCCTGTATCCGAGGCTTCCTTAGACGTAGTTAACGTCAAAATGCGCGAACAAAAACACGTCCGTACGTGCTGCTGTCTCGAACTGGAATGGGCCACGCGCGCGGGAGAGCAGTTTTCTTATAGTCAATAAAGATGGCTCATTAGTCCCGCCTCTTTGTTGTCCGGTATGACTGCAAATATTGTGTAACCGTCACACACTCACCAAAGGGCGTGGCTACAGGTTCAACTTTACTGATTACAAGAAAGCAGCTCTTCCGCGCGCGCGAGCCATTTCGGCGGAGCTCCTACCGGAAATTTTATTCCCGGCGATGGTGAGGGTCGCGCGGTCGTAGTCATTAACATTAGCAGCGCTCAGTTTAAATTTTGTATGATGATGATGTAGGAGGAATGAAGGCTTTGGCAGGTTTTGTTCTATTATTGTCAGGGGGTTTTTGTTGACCAAATTTTATGAAATTTGGCCACAATATTCTTGGATATGCTATGATAGGATATGATATTTGATATGAAGTACTAACGATCGGCTACAATCAATGAAAGTGGCTCTTGGGAGCGTCCACAAATTACGTATCACGCGCCGGTGATACTTTTTCAAAATCAGATTTGTGTTGAAAAAAAAATTAAGCATTAATGATAATCAATAGTATCAATAGAATTGGCAAATGCTGAAGGGTTTCCGAATCGATTGATAAGCAAATGTCGAAAATAAGATAAAGACGCTATTAGCGTTTGAAATCTATCCTAATTTTTGTGACAGTCTCGAATTTGGAAATTTCCGTTTTAAACCCTGTATCTGAGTCTTCCCCTTAGACGAAGTTTACGTCAAAAAATCTGTAGCAAACATCAATACTGACGCCATACAATTTTTTCAGTCATAATGCGAATCAATTGTTTGCATGGTCTCCTCCCGATACTTGCTTGGGATTCAACTACCGACGTTAGCGTTGCGCTTTGCATAAAGTTCATCTTGGAACCGATTTCTTTTTCAATCAACAGAAAAAATACGAAATTAGTCTCGCGGGAAAATTTCATGTTGTGCCGACAACATCCAAATCGTTGCAAACGCCAGTGAATTAGTGAATAAATTGCTGTAGCAATCTTCCGATGACAGCCTATGCTCGGACCGGCACTAATGCTATGATTCCGTTACCGATGCCAAAACAATTATGCTTTGTTCTATGAAAAAAGTTCGTCTAATATCAACATTCTCAATCACTAAAATCATATAACACCGAATTACGCTAGAAAATTTCACCGAAGAATTTTCCAGTTCCTAACGATTGCACTTTAGGAAAATTATTTCAACTTCCTCCCAAATATAATGATGGTCCTGAAAAGAACCGATTAATTGCCACTTATGTGCCTTATCAGCAGCCACTGGGCTGCGCGACCGCCATCCGATGATTCGGCTCAACGAACGCCGTCGATTGCCAGATCTGCCGAAGATGGGACACGGATGAAAATGATGTGCTGCTGCTTCCACGACCGCCACCACCACCGACCGAAAAAATTTCATCCGCACCACCACACCGCTGAGACAGCCGTTGTCACTGGGACCGCTTCTGGACGCCCTGGTCCGCTCGCCGTGACATCCAGAATGAAAATGACGCGCGCACGCGAAACACGGGGCTTTTTATACACAGGGAAAACAAAGCAGTGGATCAAAAGACCCGTACCTTACTGCAATCTGATGTCCGTGTTGGGGATTTATGAACGGAATTGAATTTTTCACCCGGTTTGGAAAGAAACAACATTTTCAATAGTTTTACGTTGATAATCAATAGAATCAATAGAATTGGCAAATTGCTGGAGAGTTTCTGAATCGATTGATAAGCAAATGTCGAAAATCCACCGAAAGATAAAGACGCTATTAGCGTTTGAAATCTATCCTAATTTCGTGACGGTCTCGAATTTGGAAATTTCGGTTTTACACCCTGTATCTGAGTCTTCCCCTTAGACGTAGTTTACGTCAAAACTCGATCCCCTACATCCACCAAGACGCACCTCTGCCCCTCGAACCTAACCCAAAAATTCCAATAACATCCGCATGAATTCGTGGCAAGTGCAGAGGTATGTTCGGCTTGCAGTGAGCTAGGCATCATCCCTACATTGACTTGTATCCTAACGTGACATGTGCCAAGTAGTCACAAGCTAGTCCCAAGCAAACATTTCTTAGTTCTCTGTGCAAGAACAGCTGATCTGGTCATAATGGAGTACCAACTATGGGCAGTCGATCAAGCTCAATACGCATTGACATGAACCAGGTTTCTATACACTGTAGAACATTTACTATCATTTGAACTCAACAACTGCACACAATTTTACTTCTTTAATGTAAAATTAAAATTACCCTTTCATGCAAAATATTGCACATTTTGTTTATTTTTCTAGGTAAGACAGGGTCGCATATAAAAAAAATCGTCAAGTACGCTGGGAATCCAAGCGAACGTCTCTGGTTTAGACGAAAAATCGTTGAAGCAGTTTTATCCACAAATCAGCAATAAAGGAAAATTTGAAATTTTTAGTTTGTCTAAGCTAACTAATTGGGTCTCCAGTTGCAAAGACGTAAAATTGCCAATCCGGAGATGGTGAGTTCGACTCTCGATCCGGTCCATGATCTTTTCCTTTGGAAAACATTCTTGACTCCCTGGGAATAGTGTATCCATTGTACTTGCCACACAAGATACATACATACTCATGCAATGGCGGGTATAGAAAAGCTTTCAAATAATAACTGAGAAAATGCTAATAGAATACTAAGCTGTAAAACAGGCCAAGTCTCAGTTGAAATGTAGAGCCATAGAAGAAAAAGAAGAACCAGCTAACTAATTAGAGGAATGCTTTCTATTTCAATCCATTTAGTTATAACTATAGATCTATAGATTATTCTTAAAATCTGCTCACTCAATTTTACCGATTCGCATTGCCAATGTTAATACAAACATCATCAGCAGCACTGAAAGTTATCTTACTTTTCACTCAATTTCACGACCAGCCGAATGATAAAAATATGGTTCCGATGTTGCCGAAGCCGATGCCGATGCAACACTCACCCAATCAGTATGCATGGGTAGTAATCGATACCGAACATGCTATGGCAGGGATATTTCATCCAGGCAAGGCACATCCCCGGCCCGTTTTCCCGATACGTGGTACCCACGTGTATCAATCATGTGCAAATCATTACGTATTCCGACAGCAACGGCATCCAAACTCGAACATTGGTTCTGACGTGTGTGGTTTTCATCCGCTTCTTCGAAGCGGTTCGGTAATGGTGCTGTCGGAATTCTCCGATACAAAACCGCATATTTTCAACAACCCCTTTCCTATACGTTAATGGCAAAGAATGTGACCACTGACTGACTGCGATAGAACCGAGTTGGTTATAGTCGGCACTGGTCGAAGGTAAATATCCGATGAACTTTTTCTTCTAGCAGGAGTTATCCGAGTAACGAACATGAAATCGCCTTTGATCTTTTTTTCGTTCCTGCCATGGTGATTGGTCCAAAATATTAACTAAATGATACATTTATAGGAGAGAATTACCACAATAGGTACAATAAAATGAGAATTTTGAAAAAGGCGTCCTTGTAGGCTCAACGTTATTCAATACAATTTAATACATTCATACAAACCGCTGCAGCCTCCTTTTTATAACGCGTGATTCAAAAGCTTAAAGCCATCATACGACACAGGTCTATTTTATGCCCATTGAACCAATAGATTCAAGTTTGTACTCATTGTAGATTATGTTACGTCAACTATTAGTTCATTGCTTTGTTTGTCTATCACTAATATCCAAGTATCGCCTCCACTTAGATGAAATACCTAGCTTAAAAGATTAGATAAGCTAAGATGAAAAAAATGCCCTAAATTATCTGATTGTCTTGAAGTCTCACAAGCAAGCGTGAAGTAACTATAATTACATGAGCCGTGGTCAGTAGG
>NW_026942328.1:0-23998 GCF_024139115.2 Armigeres subalbatus
ACGTTCCGTGTCCGAGACTGCACAGCGCAAAGGGCGAACCGGATGGCGGGAGTTGTCGACTACAACTTCATCCTGATTACACAATATGAGCGGACAGTGGATAATTTGCGGCACAATTTGGATAAAATTCACAAGAGGAGAATCGAGACTTAGATATTAGTGTAAAATATTTACAGATAAACTTTGAGGGCCCGCTCGTTCCCAGTATAGGAAATTTTCGGGTTGGAAATTTTCTCGACTATGATATCCAAATAATCAATTGATAAAAACTCGTTAGCGAGTGAGAATCGTTCGATAATTGTATCACGATTTAAAGCCTTTATCGTTACTTTTTGAGCTTTTTTCTACACATAACATCAAAAAACAATGCCAAACATCATATTAAGCTTTATTGTAGACAATCAATTGATTTTGGTAAGGTTTACAATAAGATTATAATTTTGTGTTTATTATCAATTAATTCCAAAATTAGAAGTTATCGTCAACGACAATCCTTCTACTTTTCATACCTGAGAAGTTTGCAATTGGGATTTTTCGAAGGAATTTCCGAGAGAATATCGGAAAACACTCATGAAAGCATTTCCAACAAAATGTTTCGATAGAATTTCGAATGGATTAGTCAAAAATTTCTTAAAGGAATTCCAATAGGAATGTTTCAAATCAATTGAAGGAATTTTTAAAAGAACCTCTGAAGGAATTCTGAAAGGCATTTCTAATAAATTTTCTAAAGGGAAGTTTGAATTGATTTCTGAGAAAGGCCTGGAAAGGTTTTCGAAGGAATTACAGGATCCGGTTCATGTTTCCGAAGCAATCCCTGGATTGTTCTTCTTTTCGGAGGAGTTTTAGAATGAATTACTGGTAAAATTAAAGACGGCACTTTTGGAACATTTCCAGAAAGAGATTTCGAAGAAGTTCCTGAGGGACGCGAGTAGCACACATGTTTCAAATCTGTTTCCGGAACTTATATGTGACCGAATTTGGTCACAATCAAGTTGTTGTAACCAGATTTGATTGAAATGTGCTGCTAGGGGAGTTTCTGAAGGAATTCCTGGAGAAATCTTGAAATTTCGTAGGAGACTCTAATAAATACAGGGGATGGACAAAATAATTAGGATAGGCAAATTTTAGGTAAAATTAGATGTGTTGTAACTACCTTAGTTATTATGCGATTTTGACAATTCAGGCATGCCTGAACTAGAAAATTAATGCAGTTTGACGGTATGTTCATGGAACCGACTATGGTCACCGGATTCCGGAGATATTCCGGGTTTTTCGGAGGTAGGTTCAAAACCGTAAATTTGAGGTGGATATTAGGAGAAGTTGTGGGTGAAAATTGAATACTATTAGTAACCACATATGAAGTAGGGCTCTTGCTGATTGGAACCATATATTGAGATTTGGAATCGGACCATAATCAAGTGAGATATGGCCATTTCTTCAAAATCGGTTCCGATCGATACTTATCAGGCCACAACTTCATTTGAATCTCGCTTTTTGATAGACCGTCCACTATGATTTTATTCTAGAAGCCCTCTAATGTGTCCAGAATGAAAAACCAATTGAATAAACGAATCCTGGAGTAGCTGGGATGTTCCCGGGGAACCTGTGGATGGGGACATTTAAGTTGTAGCACCAAAATCCGTCATTCGACGGCTCTTTTTTCATGGTTTTCGATCTGGAAGCGAAGTATGAATAGAAAATGGTCTATTGACGGCTTTGACCGCTTCCATGACCTACGGATTGGCCCCGAGGAACCTGTGGAAGGGGACATTTTAGTTTTGCCACCAAAACCAGTCATTCGACGGCTCTTTTTTCATGGTTTTCGATCAGGAAGCGAAGTATGAATATAAAATGGTCCATTGATGGCTCTTACCGCTTCCAGGATCTACGGATTGGCCCCGGGGAACCTGTGGAAGGGGACATTTTAGTTTTACCAAAAAACAGTCGTTCGACGGCTCTTTTTTCATGGTTTTCGATCAGGAAGCGAAGTATGAATATAAAATGGTCCATTGGCGGCTCTGACCGCTTCCAGGACCTACGGATTGGCCCCGGGGAACCTGTGGAAGGGGACATTTTAGTTTTACCACCAAAACCAGTCATTCGACGGCTCTTTTTTCATGGTTTTCGATCAGGAAGCGAAGTATGAATATAAAATGGTCCATTGATGGCTCTTACCGCTTCCAGGATCTACGGATTGGCCCCGGGGAACCTGTGGAAGGGGACATTTTAGTTTTACCACCAAAACCAGTCATTCGAAGGCTCTTTTTTCATGGTTTTCGATCAGGAAGCGAAGTATGAATATAAAATGGTCCATTGTCGGCTCTGACCTCTTCCAGGGTCTACGGATTGGCCCCGGGGAACCTGTGGAAGTGGACATTTTAGTTTTAGCACCAAAACTAGTCATTCGACGACACTTTTTTTTCATGGCTTTCGATCAGGTAGCGAAGAATGAATATAAAATGTCCATTGACGGCTCTGACCGCTTCCAGGATCAACGGGTTGGCCCCGGGGAACCTGTGGAAGGGGACACTTTAGTTTTAGCACCAAAACCAGTCATTCGAAGGCTCTTTTTCGTGGTTTTCGATCAGGAAGCGAAGCATGAATATAAAATAATCCATTGTCGGCCTTGACCGCTTTCAGGATCTACGGATTGGCCCCGGGGAACCTGTGGAAGGGGACATTTTAGTTTTAGCACCAAAACCAGCCATTCGACAGCTCTTCATTCATGGTTATCGATCAGGAAGCGAAGTACGAAAATAAAATGGATCATTGACGGCTTTGACCGCTTCCAGGGGCCTGTAGCATAATCAAAATTTTACTAATAATATTAGTAGAGTAGCTTGTAACTTGTATTTTTCTGTTGCATAATTAATCTACAAGTATCAATTTACAAGTCTAATATTACAAGTAAACCGCACTAATAATATTAAAAATCAAAAACAAAAGCCGAAAAAGTGCTGCACGTGTGAACCGGCCTGAAAGATTCATCCGATGAATAATTAATATCGAGCAAATGTTAGGCTAATCTTGAAAAACAGTACTTTTTTGATTTTTTGTTTTCGGAACTTATATGTGACCGAATTTGGTCACAATCAAGTTGTTGTAACCAGATTTGATTGAAATGTGCTGCTAGGGGAGTTTCTGAAGGAATTCCTGGAGAAATCTTGAAATTTCGTAGGAGACTAATAAATACAGGGGATGGACAAAATAATTAGGATAGGCAAATTTTAGGTAAAATTAGATGTATTGTAACTACCTTAGTTTTTATCCGATTATCTGAACTAGAAAATTAATGCAGTTTGACGGTATGTTCATGGAACCGACTATGGTCACCGGATTCCGGAGATATTCCGGGTTTTTCGGAGGTAGGTTCAAAACCGTAAATTTGAGGTGGATATTAGGAGAAGTTGTGGGTAAAAATTGAATACTATTAGTAACCACATATGAAGTAGGGCTCTTGCTGATTGGAACCATATATTGAGATTTGGAATCGGACCATAATCAAGTGAGATATGGCCATATCTTCAAAATCGGTTCCGATCGATACTTATCAAAGGGGTCAGGCCACAACTTCATTTGAATCTCGCTTTTTGATAGACCGTCCACTATGATTTTATTCTAGAAGCCCTCTAATGTGTCCGGAATGAAAAACCAATTGAATAAACGAATCCTGGAGTCGCTGGGATGTCCCAGGGAACCTGTGGATGGGGACATTTAAGTTTTAGCACCAAAATCAGTCATTCGACGGCTCTTTTTCATGATTTTCGATCTGGAAGCGAAGTATGAAAATAAAATGGTCCATTGACGGCTTTGACCGCTTCCAGGACCTACGGATTGGCCCCGAGGAACCTGTGGAAGGGGACATTTTAGTTTTGCCACCAAAACCAGTCATTCGACGGCTCGTTTTTCATTGTTTTCGATCAGGAAGCGAAGTATGAATATAAAATGGTCCATTGGCGGCTCTGACCGCTTCCAGGATCTACGGATTGGCCCCGGGGAACCTGTGGAAGGGGACATTTTAGTTTTACCAAAAAACAGTCGTTCGACGGCTCTTTTTTCATGGTTTTCGATCTGGAAGCGAAGTATGAATATAAAATGGTCCATTGGCGGCTCTGACCGCTTCCAGGACCTACGGATTGGCCCCGAGGAACCTGTGGAAGGGGACATTTTAGTTTTGCCACCAAAACCAGTCATTCGACGGCTCTTTTTTCATGGTTTTCGATCAGGAAGCGAAGTATGAATATAAAATAATCCATTGACGGCTCTGACCGCTTCCAGGATCTACGGTTTGGCTCAGGGAACCTGTAGAAGGGGACATTTTAGTTTTTGCGCCAACACTAGTCATTCGACGGCTCTTTTTTTCATGGTTTTCGATCAGGAAGCGAAGTATGAATATAAAATGGTCAATTGACGGCTCTGACCGCTTCCGGGACCTACGGATTGGCCCCGAGGAACCTGTGGAAGGGGACATTTTAGTTTTAGCATTAAAACCAGTCATTCGACGGATATTTTTTCATGATTTTCGATCAGAAAACGAAGTATGAATATAAAATGGTCCATTGACGGCTCTGACCGCTTCCAGGATCTACGGATTGGCCCCGGGGAACCTGTGGAATGGGACATTTTAGTTTTAGCACCAAAACCAGCCATTCGACAGCTCTTCATTCATGGTTATCGATCAGGAAGCGAAGTACGAAAATAAAATGGATCATTGACGGCTTTGACCGCTTCCAGGGGCCTGTAGCATAATCAAAATTTTACTAATAATATTAGCAGAGTAGCTTGTAACTTGTATTTTTCTGTTGCATAATTAATCTACAAGTATCAATTTACAAGTCTAATATTACAAGTAAACCGCACTAATAATATTAAAAATCAAAACAAAAGCCGAAAAAGTGCTGCACGTGTGAACCGGCCTGAAAGATTCATCCGATGTATAATTAATATCGAGCAAATGTTAGGTTAATCTTGAAAAACAGTACTTTTTTGATTTTTTGTTTTAAATTTTAAAAATACTTAGAGGCGTCAAAAAAATATGGGTTCTTTGGGAAAGTTACCTTAAAGCAATTGATCGAATAAAAATTTTTGACATTAAGGGGATACGGGAAGCAGGAACAATCATCAAATCGTCATCATTTTCATCATTGAATGCTTAATTGGTTTTCTACAACAAATATGATTTTGAAAAGTTTCAGCGGCGCGTGCTTACTCGCAATCTACATGCTGATACATTTACAGTTACATCAAACAACTAAAAACCGAAATACGCCGCTCCAAAGTTACGAGGTGATAATGCTAGAAAGAGACAAAAGATAGGAAAAATAACACGGTGTGTAGTGCTTCCCCGAGTCACCTTAAATGTCAATTGGAGCGCAGTTTGTTTTAATTCTCTTTCTTGTGATTTTGTGGTGACAAATTAAGCCGGAATCGTCCATTTCGCAAATGTTATTGATACAGGAGAATGCTTAAATCACAAATAATTGACCAAATTAATCAGATCCAGATTGATTGACTGGACGAAATAAAATAACTGTAAAATATTATACATTTCAAAATTGCTAAATTTAGTTTTATTTTCTAAAAATCAGAAATGTTCCACTGTGCGGGCGGCTTGCTTTGATTGTTGTGAATTCCATCACGCTTGTTTTGCTTTTGCCGATTCCACATCGCGCGGTTCCGGACCTGCAATAATTCACTTCTGCGCGGTAAGAGAAAAAAAAGTGTGTCCGAGAACCACGAAAAGGGCGGCTCAGCAGCGGCGGCCGGTGTGCCACCTTGTGGTGGGCGGTAGAGTGCGCGCGGTTTCAAAACATCCGCTTCAAATACTATTCCATCTGACGATGATAATGATTCGGCTGATGCTATTGCTGTCGGTCTATGCTTCGCTATATTGTTGATACTGAGTATGGTTGTTGATACATAAGAAACCATTATGTACGCGGCGGGTGCGCTCCGGTTACCGTTATGACGATACGCCTTTCGACACAGATGCCGATTGAAGTTCAAGATTGCACATTGCGCAATCGGCCGGATTTGAGGAATACAGACGAGCAAGTTGCAGATAGCGAGAAGTGACCGTTGCAGTAGAGAAGAAAAAAAATAACAGCAACGAAAGTGAGTAACTTTCGATTATCTAATATGGGTTATTTGGGTTTTATTTCTGGTGTTTGAATTTCGATAAGCGAAAAGTTTACGAGGATATATTTAGATTTAGTGTATTATTCGTACATACGGCAAGGATTAAATAGATTTCACTTACATTTGTAACGTTGCACAACAGGGGCGTTCACGTAAATCCCCATGTTTTGTTGTTTTTGGTCTGGAAGAATAAGAATAATGTAAAAATTCGATCAGAACCGAGATCGGACATTATGTTTTGACAAGTGAAAAAGAAATCATAAAGAAGGTATATGAAATAAAGCGAAATAAACGAATATCTTCGATAACGAGGGAAGAATAAGAACTAAACAAATCTACGGAGATACCGGATGTTTACATTTTGATAAATACAATTTCTGCATGCGCTGGGTAATAGAAGCTGTTGTCCGATCTCGATTCTTCCACGCGCTTCTTCCTTAAAATAAAGGGAATTGCGGGGAAGAACGGTAGTTGGGTATAAAAGTTATGTTTTCAAGCGGAATGGCTCGTTCTGAACAACTACAAAATTTTAAATTATTCCGAAGATATCTTTGATTATTTAAAAATATTTCAGAAATTATGATTGATTTTTTTTCAGCTTTTTTATGGGAAAATTGGCTTGATCTAGTTCTTCCCTTTTTTGTCTGAAGGGCTGAGGTAACAGTCATAAACAGATGCTTTATAGTACCCCTAATGGTTCCCCGTAATAAATAATAATTTTAAATTAAAAGCCGAGCAAATTGCTCCAATATATTATTATTCTAAGGTGGAATTTGCTATATCTAAATCAAAAAAGTTTTGCCAATAGAAGAAAAGAAATGCATAATTCAGATTTAATAGTCTTAGCGATTCTGTATCAAATTACATTCTAACTCACTGAATCACTGAAATGGTCAAATAAATTCAGATTGGTTCTATTTTAACAACAACACATCAGGGTTGGGACTACATGAGTGATCCAGAATCATACAAGTCCCAGAAGGTTAAAAATGAGTTAAAAATTTCAGCAGATTCAAATATATTTTTAAATTAAAAAAAACTGAGTGACGACAAATCTTAGTTTCGAGAATGCGAAGTGTAAAACTTTTTCATAATGCTTCGCTACATTAAAAAAAGAAGTAATTATATTAATATAGGTATTGCAGAAAAGGTCTGTATTTTCTAAACCCTTCAAATACAAATTTAATATTTTCGATTTTTGAACGATCTTCCAATTCAATCAAAGTTAATTGCCTATTTTTCGGATATAAAACCACCCGGGACATTAATCAACAATGTTCTGAAAACTCAGATATGAATATGTTATGTGGAAAATTATGAATGTGTTATGAAATGTGTTGGAGGTAACTACTTTCCTTCGATGGGACTCGAACCCACGACACTCAGTACGTTAGACTGGTTATTTAAACAACTAAGCTACGAAGGACCTCCGTCGGCCTTTGCAACTTAGCGGCTACTGAATGAGCCCAAGACTCCTGATTTAGACACATATAGTCGAATCACTTACAACCCATTTGTCAAGTCAACTTTCCACGTGTGTATAGTACAGGTTCACATCAGAGGAGCGTGAGTATTTAGAATGTCTGGCGGCTACACACATTCTTCATCAGCAATTGTACTCATGAAGTGATCTTTTAATGTGCAACAGTTCATTTCTGATACTGTATTCTTTATTTCAAAAACAGAGTTTAAGTTTTTCTTGTAACTTTGTAACAACGACATAATATGAATACCTACGTAATAAACTTCTAAGTTTTTCCTAGTTCTGCACCAATGCAGCCAACGAAAATATCACTCAAAGCTACCAGTAGTTTCTGTAGTTTATGCTTTCTAACGTAGAAAACGGCCATAGTGCCGTTGTCAGGCACGTCTCCCTTCCGCGGACCCACACCGTCCGCAACGAGACACGCTCCACCGTCATCCCACCCATCCGATCGGCGGGGAATCTGCGCAATGCATTTCCCCCCGGATCGAGACGAGATGGGAGACCCGTCGCGCGGCGTTCCACATTGGCCTTTTTGTGTTGCTTCTTACACAATCCCCACACGCTCGCACACTTGCGTGGCCCTGGGGCTGTGTGCATGGTCCCGTCCATCAGTTCAAGTGTGTGGCGCGGAGACCGGTTTAGCGAGAAATGGGGAGACTGCCGCCCGCCTCGTGACGACGATGACAACCGGTCGGTCGTTTTGGTCGTGCGGAGTTTCACGTCACGAAAAACTTGACTGACTGGTTGTCGGGACAGGACGGAACGCGTCGTCGTTGGGCCGAGGGGGGTTGGTTACTCGAACGACCGGTTGGTATTTGGCGGAGAATTTATAACTGCTATGTACTGGGGCTTCGCGCAGCCAATATACCAACCCACACACAACCTGACGGGGGCCGCAGAATAATGAAGGAAAAAGACGGAGCGATTCATGTCTACATGGCGAACGTAAAAAAAACGGCATAATTTTAACTGCTGTTTATATACAAATCGAGCACCGTGCTCTGGTAGAGGTGGTGCAGATTGCATGCCAGTAGTTGTGCCAGAACAAGAAGAGGCAAAGGCATACACAATAAACCATAAAGAACTAGTGAGAGTTCGCAAAAAAATCCACACAATCCAAGGACGACTACGACCGACGGTCATGGCTGACTGGTTGGGTGGCGATAGTGGGTCGGTCTGAGCAGGCTGCGCGGTGGGCTGGCTGGGTGGGACACGGGGGGCAAGCGACATGGCTGCTGATTCGCTCGTGACGATGGGAACGGAAATAGAGCGCGCAGAGGATAAAGTGAAATGGATCGTGTGTAGAACGAATTTCCTTCACAAACACGCACATGCTTCCATTGTTGGGCTGTCTGTGGCTATGGTGGTGGTAATGGTGGAAATTTGTTGTTGCGGACGGGGAGTTCAATGGCCAAACAGTGCGGTAGGAATGGTGGAGCAAGAACAGAAATTGGCGAGGAATTCGTTTTTTGCGGCCAGCTAAACGAAGGACATTTTGCCGACGGGGATCCGGTTATCGGTGGTGAAAGTTCATTTTTTTTTCATTTTTTTATTGTTTGTGAATAGGGGAAAACATGGCTTTGGCAGGTTTTGTTCTATTATTGTCAGGGGGGTTTTTGTCGACCAAATTATATGAAATTTGGCCACAATATTCTTTGATATGCAAAGAATGTTTAGGTCAAATTTGAGCATAATCAGTCATAAAAAACCCTGACAATAATAGAACAAAACCTGCCAAAGCCGTCATTTCCCCTATGTGATCGTTGATGGTAGATGCAATATAAAATGTTTGGCAATAACATGTTATTGAATGCAATTAAATAGACTTAACGTGGTCGCCTCAGCAGTTCGTTGCTTCCGAATAATGCTCAAGTTTGGAATCATAGGACAATGAGCAAATTGTTTTACCGACTTGAAATTGCATTGCTTAAAAATTTTAGCCTCTGAATAAAAAGTTTTATCATATTTTGAAATCCGTCTAAAAAGTGAGATAAATGGAAACTCCCTAAATCATCGTTATTAAGATCTATCGAATGAAAACAAGCTGATATTTAGTTCATCTTTTAACTCTCGCGTTACTTATTGTTATCCAGTGCTTTTAGGCAGTGATCGATTATCGATTATCGCCTGTCCTTGCATGATTTGTACCTTCTGTGATAAAAAAAAAGAAATGAATTATGCCCATCGATTCAACCGCCAAAGTTCTGTAGCAATAAAATTCAAAGTATTGCAACTAACACCTTTAGATGGTAACATCCGGACGACTTGATCTTAATTAAATGGCTCAAACGTCAAATACTGAACTGCCTGCAGAATCACATTTTAATTCAGGTACTAATTTGAAATGCCCACAAAATCTCACAAAAAATGTATGAAACAAATCTTATTACGGGAGAAGGGATAAATTCTCACGTAATCACTGTGTTGCCTCTTTCTATAAATTTTTCTCCGGTTAAACAAACCCCCAATTCATTTTTGCTTGTATCGATGACATCTTTTTGTAAATCACTGTAGATAATCGAAAGGGAATTCCAAGATCATAGATCTGGGTAAATTTTCCGTGACGCAAATCACAGCTGAGTGCATGGTTAATGTGTGCACGATGAGAGCTTTTTAGCGACAACACTTCAGTTCCGCGTCAATCCAACGCCAAACGTTGAGGTTCATTTAATTAACATCTCACGAAGTCGATTGCTTTTTTTTGTCATTTATTTACATCAATTTTGTTAATTTGAGTGCAAAGAGACCGGTTTATCGTCACAATCAACTGCTGTCGAGGGAAGGCTGATTTATTATGCTCGAGGGATGCCCGATTATCGCTTGTTTCGGAAGTCTGTATCGATCCAAATCCAAACAATGCATATGGGGAATCGTTTATAGCAAATTCGAGCTACAAAAAGATCTGGGGTCTGAGAAAGCAAAAGATATTTTAGTTACTAGATAAAGATTGTCGCTTCGGTTCCCTTTGTTCTGCTGTCCGAAACATGTGTGGTACATACCTGTCAAATCGTATGGATTTTCCTTCTTTGACATTTATCTCCCCTATCCTCGCCGGCAAAAGATGTTCCGGACAGCGACGACAGCGACAATCTTTATCTAGTAACTAAAATATCTTTTGAGAAAGCATATTGGAATCTACATTTTCATTGATTTATTTTTCTATCTTTTTTTCCTTGTCATAAGTTTGAGGCCCTCTTTAGTCGTGAGGTAAGACACGCGGCTACAAAGCAAGACCATGCTGAAGGTGGCTGAATTCGATTCCCGGTGCCGGTCTGCACAATTTTCGTATTGGAAATTGTCTCGACTTCCCTGGGCATAAAAGTATCGTCGTGTTTACCTTATGATATACGAATGCAAAAATGGTAACTTGGCTTAGAAACCTCGCAGTTAACAACCTCCTTTCAAGAGGATCGGAAGCTTTCTTTGAAGAGGCTCGGAAGCCTCCTTTCAAGAGGCTCGGAAGCCTCCTTTCAAGAGGCTCGGAAGCCTCCTTTCAAGAGGCTCGGAAGCCTCCTTTCAAGAGGCTCGGAATCCTCCTTTCAAGAGGCTCGGAATCCTCCTTTCAAGAGGCTCGGAATCCTCCTTTCAAGAGGCTCGAAAGCCTCCTTTCAAGAGGCTCGAAAGCCTCCTTTCAAGAGGCTCGAAAGCCTCCTTCCAAGAGGTTCGAAAGCCTCCTTTCAAGAGGCTCGGAAGCCTCCTTTCAAGAGGCTCGGAAGCCTCCTTTTAAGAGGCTCGGAAGCCTCCTTTTAAGAGGCTCGGAAGCCTCCTTTTAAGAGGCTCGGAAGCCTCCTTTTAAGAGGCTCGGAAGCCTCCTTTTAAGAGGCTCGGAAGCCTCCTTTTAAGAGGCTCGGAAGCCTCCTTTTAAGAGGCTCGGAAGCCTCCTTTTAAGAGGCTCGGAAGCCTCCTTTTAAGAGGCTCAGAAGCCTCCTTTCAAGAGGCTCGAAAGCCTCATTTCAAGAGGCTCGAAAGCCTCCTTTCAAGAGGATCAAAAGCCTCCTTTCAAGAGGCTCGGAAGCCTCCTTTTAAGAAACTAGGAAGCCTCCTCTCAAGAGACTCGGACGCCTCCTTTCAAGAGGCTCGGAAGCCTTCTTTCTAAAAGGCTCGGAAGCCTCCTTTCAAGAGGATCAGAAGCCTCCTTTCAAAAGGCTCAGAAGCCTTCTTTCAAGAGGCTCAGAACCCTCCTTTCAAGAGACTTAGAAGAATCCTTTCAAGAGGCTCAGAAGCCTCCTTTCAAGAGGCTCGGAAGCCTCCTTTCAAGAGGCTCAGAAGCCTCCTTTCAAGAGGCTCAGAAGCCTCCTTTCAAGAGGCTCAGAAGCCTCCTTTCAAGAGGCTCAGAAGCCTCCTTTCAAGAGGCTCAGAAGCCTCCTTTCAAGAGGCTCAGAAGCCTCCTTTCAAGAGGCTCAGAAGCCTCCTTTCAAGAGGCTCAGAAGCCTCCTTTCAAGAGGCTCAGAAGCCTCCTTTCAAGAGGCTCAGAAGCCTCCTTTCAAGAGGATCGGAAACCTCCTTTCAAAAGGCTCGGAAGCCTCCTTCCAAGAGGCTCGGAAGCCTCCTTTCAAGAGGCTCAGGCCTCCTTTCAAGAGGCTCAGAAGCCTCCTTTCAAGAGGCTCAGAGCCTCCTTTCAAGAGGCTCAGAAGCCTCCTTTCAAGAGGCTCAGAAGCCTCCTTTCAAGAGGCTCAGAGCCTCCTTTCAAGAGGCTCAGAAGCCTCCTTTCAAGAGCTCAGAAGCCTCCTTTCAAGAGGCTCGGAAGCCTCCTTTCAAGAGGCTCGGAAGCCTCCTTTTAAGAGGCTCGGAAGCCTCCTTTCGAGAGGCTGAGAAGCCTGTTTTCAAGAGGTTCGGAAGTCTCCTTTCAAGAGGCTCGGAAACCTCCTTCAAGAGGTTCAGAAGCCTCCTTTCAAGAGGCTCAGAAGCCTCCTTTCGAAAGGCTCAGAAGCCTCCTTTCAAAAGGCTCAGAAGCCTCCTTTCAAGAGGCTCGGAAGCCTCCTTTCAAGAGGCTCGGAAGCTTCCTTTCAAGAGGCTCAGAAGCCTCCCTTCAAGAAGCTCAGAAGCCTCCTTTCAAGAGGCTCAGAAGCCTCCTTTCAAGAGGTTCAGAGCCTCCTTTCAAGAGGCTCAGAAGCCTCCTTTCAAGAGGCTCAGAAGCCTCCTTTCAAGAGGCTTGGAAGCCTCCTTTCAAGAGGCTCAGAAGCCTCCTTTCAAAGGCTCAGAAGCCTCCTTTCAAGAGGCTCAAGCCTCCTTTCAAGAGGCTCAGAATCCTCCTTTCAAGAGGTTCAGAGCCTCCTTTCAAGAGGCTCAGAAGCCTCCTTTCAAGAGGCTCAGAAGCCTCCTTTCAAGAGGCTCAGAAGCCTCCTTTCAAGAGGCTCAGAAGCCTCCTTTCAAGAGGCTCAGAAGCCTCCTTTCAAGAGGCTCAGAAGCCTCCTTTCAAGAGGCTCAGAAGCCTCCTTTCAAGAGGCTCAGAAGCCTCCTTTCAAGAGGCTCAGAAGCCTCCTTTCAAGAGGCTCGGAAGCCTCCTTTCAAGAGGCTCAGAAGCCTCCTTTCAAGAGGCTCGGAAGCCTCCTTTCAAGAGGCTCGGAAGCCTCCTTTCAAGAGGCTCGGAAGCCTCCTTTCAAGAGGCTCGGAAGTCTCCTTTCAAGAGGCTCGGAAGCCTCCTTTCAAGAAGCTCGGAAGCCTCCTTTCAAGAGGCTCGGAAGCCTCCTTTCAAGAGGCTCGGAAGCCTCCTTTCAAGAGGTTCGGAAGCCTCCTTTCAAGAGGCTCGGAAGCCTCCTTTCAAGAGGCTCGGAAGCCTCCTTTCAAGAGGCTCGGAAGTCACCTTTCAAGAGGCTCGGAAGCCTCCTTTCAAGAGATTCGGAAGCCTCCTTCAATGAAAATTGCAATCATAATACTCATAGTCTCAGAATGATTCATCACAACACTGTAGGTGCGGTTTGGTGGGTTTGGCAGTATATTAGGGTGGCTTTTTGCATGTTTTCAAACATTTCCTTATCGAATAGGATGCTATAAAATGGCATCTTAATCTGATGACTCTTTTTATACTGTATGCACTTTTCTAATGTGAAGTAATAAACCATCACCCTTTGTATGTTATGTGCTAACTGCATTCTAAATTTCTAATGCTCACTGCAGTTGGTTCTTTTTATTAACTCGCAAGATATCGTTCATCTTCTGATAGATCATGCTCTTTGCACAAACTTATACAAAAAAAAAGCAAACGAAATAATAATTTTAGAATAACGGTGTTCCACTGCATTCGACAGTCATGCACTCAAATGAAACACGTATAACCATTTAAACCCCAACGAAGTGAAAGGGCCTAGCGGCCAACTGGAACCTTTCGAAAATTAAAAAAAGCTACCCTAATCCACCGCGGTTGGTCACACCAACGTCATGTCGATCCTCCGCCGTATTGCGTCGTCATTCCTTTTCGCATCACATGACCGGTTTATGAGTGTGCAGCCCACCTGAAGGCAGTCTGAGAGAAAATATTCAATAACAGAAAAAAATGCTTCCAAAACAAGTTCTTCGCGTGCAAAGTTATCGTCAAGTCAAGAACAACTTTCAAAAAGGAAAAAAAACGAACATAACCTGTTCGTTAAAATTGAATACGACAAAAAACCTGCTCCAAACGTAACAACCCGAGCGCGTTGGGGTTTTGCTGGACACGGTTACTGCCACCGACGGACTGTGTCACGGTTCTTAGTTAGCACCTCCAAACCGGTCCTCTGGACTGGTTTGGTATTTTAGCAGCAGCGGCTAGGATTGTGCACAGCGCTACGAACTATTATGGACTGGAGGAAACAAAAGTAAAATCTGCAGAAATATTTCTTTTCATTTACGAAGGCATTTGGCAGTCATTGACAGCCATTCACTCACTCTATCAGACTGATTACTGTTAGTTATTTTTCCATTAGGGTACAAATATTTCTCTGATGCATCTAGATTTTCTGAATTGCATCATTGACTTCAGTCAGTATTATTCCACTAATATCATTATTAGCAAATACTTTGTGTATCTTAAGAGTATAATCTTCATTATTGCACGTGTGAATGTATAACTGTATTTGAGTTTTTCACTTTTAATCAGTAATTTGCTCTATTGTAGTTAACAGAAAGAAACTGGAAACAATACGTAAAAAGAAAGAAATTTTGTTTATTTGCAATTTGCTTAAAATTACTTCTGTAATGTATGTTTTTCAAATAATTAAAACATAATAATTCATACAGTTTCCCAATTGATCAAAATTGACTGTACGCCTTCGTTAAGCTAAAAATGGATGGATATCATGCAGTAACTGAATGCCAGATTGTGTGTGTCATCATCAACATCCCCATGAAAAAAAAAATCGATTTCGAGTCGTGACACCGTTCTGTTGGTTGTGGTCAACTAAAATCGATACTTTTCCATCCCCTTCACGGTCTCAGACGTCTTAGCATCATTGAAGCGAGCTGCTCCACTCGGAATCACGACAATTCAAGGGAAGCAGCCATTCAACGTACATACACTGTATGCAGTGTGTATTTACACAAACAAACCGAACGTGCCCGGATCAGCCATCCATCCCCAGCGGAACCAGTCTGTTTTAATCCACGCATATTTCGCCGTGTCGTGTATAGTAGGTATGTTGTTTTCCATCATCATGTTCCTTCGCTCGATAACCTACATTCCGCCATCTCCGTGTAACTGTACATTATGTATTGTTTTGCTCCTGCTCGCGCATTATGTAGAGGTATTCGTTGATGCTGGGTCGCTCCTGAAGTTCGTAGCATTATTACTGCGTTGCACCATAACAGCCTGCCCTATTGCCGTGTCGTGCTCGCTGTAGCTCCACAAGAGTCACGATTTCGGTTTGGTCCGGTCGTCATGCCATGCCTGCATCCAAATCACAAACACGTTTACCCGATAAATCCTCCGGCACTTACCGCCATGAAGTTCAGAAACGTTTCAAATGCAGACGCCCGACGACGACGCAGTGGAACGTGCTCGATGGGATTCGCCCGAAGAAGCACGTATTCGGGGCCATGATAAGAAATTGGTAATATTGTTATTATACCATTGGAATCTAATGACAAAGTTTAGTGCCGAAACAGACGTGGAAGTTAAAATTGCATGCCTTTGTTTGTAAAAGCTTCTTAATACGTTGTTGTTAATTTCATCAATTTATTTACAACGATATATAATGCAGGTCAGGTACAATTTGACGAAAATGGAATACAATGTCAAAAAACGAACTATAATTACCTCGTAAAATAAAACTGTTTTATGAAGATGTGCATAAAACCATTTATACCTTGCAATCATTAAAACAGAAAATATTAAACTACCACTCGTTAACACAAGTTCTTGAGTTCAGCAAAAAGATGATTCTCATAATTTAGCTTAGCTTAGCTTAGACGGACTGTACATATCAATGGTTGCTACTCCGTGATTGATCAGAACTGGTGCAAATTGCACTACGATCCAAGTGAATAGTGGTTGGGATTTACCAACTATTCTCGAAGTGCACGTTTCAGCAGCTCGCAAATGTTGATCAATAACGGCGCCGGCCAAGTCCTTACAGTCAGTTGGGAAAGGGAGGGAATGTGAGTGTGTGGTAATTGTTGCTACTAGAGACCGAGAATACCTCTGCATCTCCACAATTACCACGGGAAGGAAGTAATGTTAGTTGGGTGGGGTAATCAGTAACATAGATCAGGATTCACCATGGAAAGTGATGTGACCTATGCAACTTCTACACAGCAGTATTAGCATTTCCTTAATTTGTTTAATTGTTCAATCTTCACGCGAATAAACAATCAATCGCTCAAAGTGAGCGATTGTTCATTTGAATTTCGGATTAGGCGCCCGCGTCATCATTTCTTTAATGTAAGAAAAGTAAAAAAGAAACGGGATTAAAATTGAAAATAATTGATAGTAATCGGAAAGCTAATGTCATTCAGCAACCCTTATTTTATCTCTATTTGAGGTTAAATAAGAATGAAAAATTTAAGTTCATTTTACATGTCGTTTATTTTGCATTACCTACGCGCGCGTGTGTGTGTCGCTTGCCGTGACCAGTATATCGTAATCAGGATCTCACTGGTATTAATCCTGATGTGCCGGTTGGCACTCGTGTTGGGCTTGTGCGCTTTGAGTGGCACACGGTCACTTCCCAGTCTACATAAAATCGCACATGGTGCAATACAAGATGCTAAATTGGAGACGATATACATACATGTTGTGTGAAGAAGTACCCCTATCGCCTGTACTTCAGCATCCTACACGACACCATATACGTTCATGTGTTGACTGGATTTGATAGGGCCTGCTTATAGACACATGCAGCTTTTTGTAGAGGTTTGACAGAGCCCACTGTCAAACCCCACCACATCCTAGGCAGGCCCCCTAACTCGCAGTGGCAATGGGGAGGGGTCGTCAAGCCCTTGGACATAGTCCCTGCTGCCCCTACAAAAACATGATTCTCATAATTTATCACATTAATTACTTCATATAATACATAATACATATTTGAATTTTTTTTATTGAGCTTTTTTTGAGTTGATTTAAGAACCATCTATTTCACGTAAAATATGACCAGCTTTTCACAATTTTGACAACAAAAAAGAACACCAATAGCAAATCCTTTCAAATAATTTATGTATATACTGTTTTTTTATATTCTTTAAATATGCACTTCAAAATCAAACCATTGCATATTAGAAACTTATTGCTCATGATAAATTCGTTTACGATCGATAGTAAAAAACGACAGAGTAAATAAGTGTTCTAGCAGTAGACAACGGAAAGGACATTTACGAAAGGACGCCGTTATTGACTATCTCAAAAACTAGCGGACTGTGCATATCAAGGATGGAAAGCAATATCCTATGCACCATCTGTTAGTTTCCTGTTTAGTTACGATTGTTCTGGTGAATCACGGAATAGCAACTACGAAGTGTATCTCGGAATATTGACGAAAACTTCCTTCTCAGTATATTGGGTCGGCGTGAACTTATTCAATGCTATGAAAATTCATCGAAATTTTTGTGCTACTTCCTTCAGGAATTCTTCGGAGAATTCCTCCAGGGAGTACTCTGGACGTTCCACCAGAAATTCCTCCGGAGGTGCTTCCAGAAATTCCATGGGAAGTCTCTTCAAGAACTCCATCGGAAGATCCTTCAGGAATTACTCTGGAAGCTGTCTCAGGGATTCTCCCGAAAGTTTCTTTAGAAATTCCACAAGAATTTCCTTCAGAAATTTCCTTAAAGAATGCTTCAGGAATTCCTCGTGAAGTTAATTCATGAATTCCTCTGTAAGTTTCTTCAGGAATTTCGCGGAAACTTTTTCGATGAAATTCTCTGGAAGTTCTTCCAATCAATCACCTAAAAGTTTCTTCAGGAATCCGTCTTGAAGTTTCTCAAGGAATTCCTCTGAAAGTTTATCCAGAAAATCCTCCGCAAGTCTATTTAGGAATTCCTACGAATTATTTTCCATGAATTCCTGTGGAAGTTTCTCCAGGAATCACCCGAAAATTCTTCCAGAAACTACTCCACGATTTGTTCCAAAAATTCCTATGAAAATTCAATTGAGCTCCAGAAAAGCTTACGCACATGCCTCCCACCACTCCTTCAAGAATTATTCCGAAAAATGGTTCAGAAATTCTCTGGATGTTCCTACCTAGACATTCCTATGAAAATTCCTTCTCCTAGAAATTCTTATGAAAATTCCTTCCGAAACTCATCCGGTCTTCCAGAAATTTCTTTAGGGCACCTTCCAAAATTTTTTTTGAATATCCCTTTCGAAAATTCGTCAATAACACCTTCGGAGATTCATCTGCAAATAATATCCTGCACTAATTACCACATAAATTCTCCATTTGTATCTTCCGCGAACTGCTCTAGGAATTCCTTCAGAAATTCTTCCAAAAAAGCTTCCAATTTTTTTTTCGAGATTTGTTTTTCATAAATCCCTCAATAAATTACCTTGGAAATTTCTCTAGAAATCCCTCCGCACATTCGTTCTGGAATTCCTCAAGGTTTTATCCAGAAATTGCTTCAGTAGTCTCCACTCTCAGGAAGACTTCACTATGAGATTTTTGTGTTGGAATATCCCAATAAAAGTTCCTGAAAGATTTTATGATTCAGTTCCTAGGGGATTCCTTGAAGAAAATCCTGGAACAATTCGAGAAGGAATTTCTGTTTTAAATCCCTGGATAAATTTTTGAAAGAAGTTCCAATGTAATTTTGAGAGGATTTCCCAAAGAACCAGAAAGAGCTCTCAAAAATCCTGGAAGATTTGTTGAAGAAACTCTTGAAGTAATATTTTTGGGTAAATTCTTGAAATAATTTCGAGCGAATTTCCCAATTTCTAATACAATTTCTGAAAATATTCCAGGACAAATCCTAGAGATAGAAGTATTTTCTAGAAGAAATTAAAAATTATCCTTTTTAATTAAAAAAAAAACCATAAATAAAAATAGATTAAATTTTAAAATAATTCCGGATTAAAATTCCAAATGTAGGTAGTAAGAATTTCTGCCAGCGTTTCGAGGAGAAAATCCTTAAATTCCCGAAGCTCAATTACAGTCAAACCTCCTACTATAAGTGATGAACTTCTTGTACAGAAAAAAATACGGTACATAATAAAGATTAATCAAAAAATAAGGAGTCGATGTTCTATGACTCGATATCGACTCATGGAAGCAAATTATGGCATTATTAAAAAATAGTTTCTGGGTTAGGTACTGCGATAGTATCTTCAAGCAACTTCGCAAGGATTTTCTATTCCACATCTCTATATTTCCAAGAGTCAACGGACTTTCCAATATCGACTCATGGAGGTTTGGCTGTATCGAGACGAGTCAGCCTTGGGCTAAAAGTCTCGCTAATAAAGATATAAAAAAAGGTCTGGCTGTGCCAAATTTTCTGAAAATTAGTATGACAGGTGGATTTTCCAGAACAAAAGTTTTTACATCTGATCGAGCTTGCGTTGTATAGCAAGGGATGTAGTGGCTATGTTGGACTTACAAAGACATTTTCCCATGACATTTTTTGCATGTTTTAGCTAGAAACAGCTCCATGTTAGCCGCAGGTCGCCAATGATTTCGAGTTGAAATCGTTATCGAACATGGGAATAAATGCTGCATAAGTGTAAGCAAAAAATGTCATATTAACCTGCATGCAAATATGTGTTTCCGACAATATAAATGCACCTATGAAAAAAAAAACCATTAACCTACTGTTCTAATAATCCTTCAATATCAGTATCAGTAACGTATCAGCAGCGCTGTAGCGTGTGGTTGGCTAGCAGACCTCCGCCTAGGGCACCAGGCTTATCCCCTGAACCCGAAGTATTGCTTAATTGCGGGCCGGGGGAATGACTGGAGAGGAAGGAGTTGGTTTCAGTGGGTCGGGAGTGGTGATCCCATCCCCACACTACCTGGGTTCGCCTCCCCAGGTGCCTGGTTGCAGATTTCCATTACCTCCGTAAAAAAAAGGCGCTAGGCCACAGGGGGCACCAAAATCAAGAATGTCGCTAAGGGAAATCTCAAATTCAATGGTTCACAATAATTCAGATTCAAGCGATCAGACGATTTCCTCCATAATCAACGATTTCTTTTTTGACTAGTATTCGGAGAGTCCTTTTCTGTTAACAACTGATATACGTGTTAGAACGTCAGTTTAGTGGCACGCATTGTCTTTTACTTCAGTTATTTAACGGATTAGGAAGTAAAGGAAAAACATAGAACAGGTAATACAAATGGAAAATAGTACGGGACGGGCTTCTCAAGAAGGGGACTGTTCAATAAATGCAAAACATAGAGTAAACTGTAAAAAACGCATTCACGAAAGTAGTTCAATAGATTTTGTGTGAATTTGAGATAAAGTAACTAATTTTATACGCAGAAAAACTATTTGAGGTCCGAAAACGATCGCATTCGATCCAGTGACATTTCCTATTCCATTAAACCAGAAACTTGCATGAGGTCAATGGTGAAAAGACAAAGCAAAGATGCAGAATATTCGATGAGGATTGATAACATGAGTTTTTTTGGATCTATATAAACTTCTTAAGCTTTAAACGAGGATGAGAATCTGACATGACGTCACTCTTATAATAGCTGAATACTGAATGGCGACTGACTTACTTCAAAGTTGAATTTTATTTGTCCAAGTAATTCTAACAGTGCCACTAAACTACCGATAGACCAAAGACTATTCTATTCTATCAACCCACTACAGACTAGGGGTTTTCAAGATACGACTAGGTGTCTAAACATTATTCCGACCATTTACCAATTCACTCCAGAGTTGAATTTTATTTGAAATGCTGTTCTTTAAAACCACCAACCTAGCTACTCTAGAGTTGAATTTTTCTTAATCAATATGGCGATTCTGAAGGTCATCAAATCCACTCCAAAATAGGGTTTTTTTTCCGTCTAGGTCCGATAGCGTTCAAAGCACCAACCGGCACACATTTAATTGGCACATTATCCGAAAAAAAAACCAAAGATTTCATGAAGAAGTTTTTCCTGAGTAGATTCCGAAAAAAAAACTCTCGAAGACGATCCGAAAAATATCCCGACAAAACTTCAAAGAACTTCCCGAGACAATTCTGAAAAATTCGTTGAAGAAATTTCAAAGAATTTTCCCAGTAAATTTAAAACAACTTAGCGAATATATTGTGATATAGATACGACTAGGTCCAATCATTATTCTGATCATTTACCAACTCACTCCAGAGTTGAATTTTACTTGAAATGCTGTTCTTTCAAACCACCAACCTAGCTACTCTAGAGTTGGATTTTTCTTAATCAATATGGCGATTTTGAAGGTCGCCCAATCCACTCCAAAGTAGGGTTTTTTTTCGTTTAGATCCGATAGCGCTCCAAGCACCAACCGGCACACATTTTATTGGCACATTATCCGCAAAAACTCCCAAAGATTTCATGAAGAAGTTTTTCCTGAGCAGATTCCGGAAAAAAAACTCTCGAAGACGCTCCGAATAATATCCCGACAAAATTTCAAAGAACTTCCCGAGACAATTCTGAAAAAATCGTTGAAGAAATTTCAAAGAATTCTCCGAGTAAATTTAAAACAACTTACCGAAGAAATTGTGATGAATGTTCCGAAGAAATTCCTAAGGATTGTCCAAGGAAGTTTCGAAAAATTTCAAGCAATTTTCAAAAGAAATTCCAAAGAAGTTTCTAAAAAGTTCAATCTTTTATTCTAATCTGCACTTAGTATGAAAATGTTCAGCACCCCTATGAAATGCCTAGCAATTGTTTTGAATTTTATTTTCAATAACTGCACAATTAATTGTTATTATGATTGTTATTATCAACGATACGCACTTTTTTATTACATTATAATTAATTCGTTTCTGATCCTCGTCGCCCATATGATACATCTAAATATGTATTACGAATATTTTGATTGAATAAACGAAATCATTCGCTAGCAGTACCATTTTCTGTTTTCTGAAGTAGAAGTATTTATACAGCGTGGTGAAACTTTTAATTTTAATCAAGAATGTTCTGTTTCGTTTCTATTTGCCACACTTTTCCGCGAATAAAACAACCCAACAATAATTTAAGCTGAATAAGCTAGTTTTTAAGCTGGAGAAAACTATTTTTGGTTGAATAAGCGCTCAATCAGCTTCCAATGTTTGTTGGGAAGATCTTATCGGCGTTAGGCAGATCTGACTCCGTTTCAAAATAAAACAACAATAATTGGTAGAATGTGAGCTCTAATGAAAACATTTGCAAAAAGCAATTTGACGGAATTGGGTGCGATGGGAATGAGTTACGCTAACAAATTGCCCATCTGATTGCACCAACTCTTCTGCGTAATGTGTTTCTCACATGACAAAAACGGTGATCATGTTATTGGAAGGGTAAATGTACTATTGATAGCTGATGTATTAGTTACGTGAATGGAAAGAATAGAAAATAATAAAAAAGGACATTATTGACACCTCATAATATATTTTTATATCCTTCTTATAACTAATATTTTTGATAAGCATGAGTTGTTTCAAAGAGCATAGAACCTTATTGTGTTGTTGCTCTTTATTCGAATTAAAGCGTGCAATAATAATAATCTTCAGAGACTCAAACGAGGAGTCAGGACGACTCCTTAGGTTTAGTCATGTTACGATCTTTCCAACCTTCCAGAAGACAATCGAATCCATAACAAGGATAAAAATTGTGTTGTTGAATTAAATTGGATTTTTAAACACTTTAGGACATGTATTGAAGTTTATATAGGAATAATACATAAATATACATATGATAAATACAAAAAAAACCCAGATTAATCCACCTAGCGGTGATGGTGCCTTTCTCGTTCGTTCAAAAGGTTTGGAAAAATCTCAAATAACACCAATATGAGGATTGGTGTTATTTTTCATATTTTTTTATATGCATAAAAAAAATTCTCGCCAAACGCAATTTGTTGCAAACAAATCGGATGAGCATAAAGGCTCCGTCAGACGTTGCAAGCAAATCACTCGTGCGAGCGAATGATTTCTGAGAGCACTCGCAATTGCAGTCACACGTAGCAATTTTTTACTGTAAGCAAATGACAGATTTACTCTCATGCAAATATAAACAAAAACGAAAAACTTGTTTTTCGGCCACAAAATCTAATTTCATTCCTATTTTTGCAGTGCAACACTGCCACCTGAAAACGTTTTCAATTTTGCGAGCGAAAAATTTGCTAGTGCTGCACTAGCAAGCGCAATTTCGTTTCTGCGAGTTGAAAATTTTTAACGCTTAGCAGTCACACATTGCAAGCGAGCGTTTGCTTACGAGTTGTCATTTGTTTGCATGCAATCACTTTCAGTGTAGTCAGACAGGAAAATTTTTGACAGTTGTCGCTTTCTGCGAGCAAAATGCTCGTTGCGAGTGATTTGCTTGCAACGTCTGACGGCACCTTAAGAGCAAAAAATGGCATTTTATTTTGTAGTTTTAAAATTAGTATTTTTGCCATAACTTTTCACCCAATTGGACGATCCGGCCAAGTTTCTATAGGAAACAATGGGACAAGATTCTGCGTAGAATGCAATCTGTTGCAACCTGAGAAGCACACATCTTGCACATCAATCACAGTAACTTATATATGACCGGATTCAGTCACTATATGGTTACTGCAACCAGATTTGTTGAACTTGTGTTGCTTGGGGGGGAATAGATGAAGTCTAAGTGCTGAAAAAATGAGCTAGACTTTTTTGAACTCTTTTTCACAATAAATAGTAATTTGACCATAATATCTAAGCCCATAGTCCGATCTGGCCAATTTTCAATAAGAAAATATTCTGCGTCGAATGCAATTTAATGCGAGTAAATCGGTTGAGAATAAGTGCCCGAAAAATGAGTGACATTTTTTTTAGCTATTTTTCCATAA
>NW_026942329.1:0-33466 GCF_024139115.2 Armigeres subalbatus
GAAACAAAAAATTTCGGATCAAAACATTTAGAATCAAAACAACAACACTAGCGCCGCGCGTGACAATGTCGTACGTTATAATTTATTTCAAATCGACCGTTAAACTGGTGGGCGATGCAAAAAGCAATTCTGTTACGTCTGTTTGTCTGTGGTTTAACCACAGACAAACAGACGTAACAGCTTGAACATTTTTCTGAAAAATCCATCGCTCAACTCCTCTACCACCATCTTGCGAGCATGTTACACGAAACGATGTTTCGTATGACATCGTCACCAGAAGGCGCTGGAGTGAAATGTCAAACCCGAAGGATTACGACACTAACGCCTCTAGTTGTGAATTTCGTAATCAACCAAATTCGAATTGATCGTTGAAGTCATGGTCGATGGTATTTTCTCTAGTGTTACGTCTGTTTGTCTGTGGTTTAACCGTGCATCACGTTTTTCATAGTTTTCAATCTGACTACCAGATGTCGAAGCGATCGCTGAGTTTCAAATAAATTTGCCTATAGTTCCTAAAATTGACCAGCAGAGGAAGCAATCGCATCAAAAAGAAAAATTTGATACTGTCAGTTGACAACGAAGAAGTTTTTCCTTGAATGTGTGTGCCAGATGACAGATCGACTACGACAGCAAAAAGAAAAGTGAAAATCCAGCAGTGAAAAATCGAATCAATAGTTTCCATTTTTCGGTAGTTTTCCTTGCTTTGGTGTGGACTTTCAATGCAGTAGCCGTCCCCGGAGTGACCCGCCGCTGGTAAGAATGAAATCCTTAGCATCCGTTGCCTTGTGGACGGTGCTACTGCTGCTGTTTACAGTTTGCTCCGACGGCCGACGACATCATCTGGAAGTTCGGGTGAGTTTGATGTAGGGAATTTTGTGCTCTGAATGTGCAATGACAAAAGGATTATGTTTTATAACTTCAGGATGATTTACGACGATACATCCCGTTAAGTACGTTCGGGTTCTACCCCGGAGGAATTCTGGATGTAAAGTTTTCCAATTTTATGGTCGTTCCCCATACCGATAGCAATGTTGTAAGTGCTGATTGTTTTCTTTTATTAAGGGGGAGCACGAAAGCGAAAGCAATGAAATTGTGTTTATTTTAGTATGGACTTTCGTTGGATAAAACACTTTCGGATGCGATGAACCCGTACTTGGATACCCATCAGGACAATTGTATTCTTCGTGAACCGATAAGTTCCCTACGAAGTGGTCCTATTCTATTCTTCATAATGGATTTACAGCGAGAAGTGTAAGTACTTTCATTTAATTCTAGAAAAGATCCAGAAATCAGTTTCAATGTTATAAACCATTTTTTTACTCATTCGATATTCCATCAGAGTTCATCTGAATTGTTCAAGCGAGTGGCAAAATACGCACATCTATAAGGACGCTAGCCATATTCCGCCGATGCGTGGGAAACGACAATCGTTTGCAACGGTGAGCGATTCCAAGTCAATGTACATGCAACGTCGGAAACGGGAAGGTAATTCATAGAATTCAGTTTGTGTTTGTTTAGAACTAACTTTTATTTTCAAACCCTATTTTAGCTACTGATCTGGTTTCCGTATGTCGCAACTACAATTTGACATTGACCTGTACGAAGAATAATCTCCCATTCAAAGTTTGCAGCTTTACAGTAAGTAGTGCTAATTATGCCAAAATCGGGATATTATTAAACTATAATCGTACTATTTCAGTTTGCAATGGAAGTCTCGAACAAAGCCGACGAGGGGCTCTACAATCTGTATTTCCACAGCTGTCCAAACTACGAAATAAGTACGTTATACCCGCTTCAATTCGACGTCGATATCGAGGAAAAGAACGGCCAAAATTACCTCTCGGCGGGAGAGATGCCACTCCCGGCGCTTTACTTCATGATGTCGTTGTTGTTTTTCCTGTCCGGTCTGTTTTGGGTGTTCATCCTGAAGAAGAGCAAGCATCCCGTTTTCAAGATCCACTACCTCATGGCGGTTTTGGTTTTCCTGAAGTCGCTCTCGTTGCTATTCCATGGGATCAATTTTCATTTCATTCAGACCAAGGGCGAACACGTCGAAGCGTGGGCAATTTTGTATTATATTACTCATTTGTAAGCCACATCTCGATACCATTTGAGCTGTAATGATATCGCTTTGCGTATTTCAGACTGAAAGGAGCGGTCCTGTTCATTACGATCGTCCTGATTGGTACCGGATGGACCTTCATCAAGCACATCCTGGCCGACAAGGACAAAAAGCTGTTTATGATAGTGATTCCGCTGCAGGTGCTGGCCAATGTGGCGGAAATCATAATCGCCGAGAGCGAGGAGGGCGACAAGGAGCACAGCACGTGGCGGGACATTTTCATACTGGTTGATCTGCTGTGTTGCGGAGCGATTCTGTTCCCAGTGGTGTGGTCCATCCGGCACTTGCAGGAAGCGGCCGGAACGGACGGGAAAGCTGCAATTAATTTGCGCAAACTGAAACTGTTCCGCCAGTTCTACATCATGATCGTTTGCTACATCTACTTTACGAGGATTATCGTGTATTTGCTGAAGGTGAGTTTTTGGGGGAATGATTTGGATTTTTCCAACTATGCTCGATTCATAAACTGAATGGGCCATTCATACTGATTATCATTCAGATTACGTAGGCGCCTTTGAGTTTTAATTTATTTTACGTTATTCAAAATAATAGCAAGGAAAATCAAACTCTTTTCGCATTCATTCGTTGATGCCCTAAATAAGCCGGCTGAGTAAGAAATACAAATCCCCTGAAGTTATATCCAAGATGGCATCCCATTTCGGTGGATAGGGGATTTAGGTCAATATCCTACTGTTTAGGGAGTCTAAGAAACTGTTCGAGAAACCAACAAAGAAAGATCAAGAATTAAATTATTTGCGACGACTATTGGCATGAATCAAAGGACACGAATTCTTGGAACATGAATGTTTCAACGTTAGCTCAGCAAGGCAAGCTGGCACAACTCGCTAGCAAGGGGCGGCGCATGAAGCTCGAAAACATGGGACTAAGTAAAGTCCGTTGGCCATATTTTGGAGAACATAAACTACCGCCAGGACCTCACGATAATCCAATCTTTAGCACCGAAAGATGCTGCTGAGTAGCAGGGCAAGTTGGGAGACATTGGCTGCAACAACAAGGACTATGCGCGTGTTGTGGGACGTCACGCTCTTGGATAAATCAGCAAATACGGTAAGCTTTTTGCCAAATTCTGTGGCAATAACTAAATGGACCAAGTCACGCGTATCTCTGGGGATGAACATACTGAAAATCATTTCGATCACATCTGCATCTGCCAGAAATGGAGACGGAACCTTCTTGATGCTCGAAATAAACGTAGCGCTGACATTGCGTTTGACCATCACTTTCTAAAGGGTGAGATCCGATTACTATCTGTGAAGGGATGGTTTGTCGAAGAACTTGAAAATTGTGCAGCACAGTATAGAAGGTAACAGTGTAGAAGAGCAGTGGACGGTGTCAAGAATGTCTTTTTCGAATCAAGCGAGAACATCCTGGGAGAGCTACGCAATCAAACAAAAGAGTGGACTACAGATACAACCTGGCGTAAGATTGACGAAGCGAGCAAGTATGGGTTGTTCTTCAGCTTGGCGACAGGCAACTATTCCTCTGTGCTGTGTACATCCCTCCGGATCGGACCTGCGACTTGGATCTCATTGACACACACTGTCGATCTGTATCTCGTGCTTCGGATATGGCCGCGCCTTGTGATGAGGTTGTGATTTTGGGCGACTTCAACATTACGAGCATTACATGGACTCCTATTCTCAGCTGCTTCTTCCGTCCGGATCTTGAAAGCTCCACGTTCCACGCAGGTGCCGTTAAACTTCTGGATAACTACAGTATCGCAACGCTATCTCAAATCAATGGCGAGGTTAACGAGAATAATCGCTCTCTGGACCTCTGCTTCGAGAGTGGTCGTACCACGGCACCTTCCATCTGTTTGGTTCCTGCACCCTTAGCTAAGGATGTTGCTCATCACCGCCCTCTAGTGATTGCCGTCGAAGATAATGTTATGCGTGATTTCTTCAACCCCCCAGACGTGCTGTCGTACGATTTCCATAAGGCGGACCATCGCGCTATTACTGAAGTGCTATCAAATATGGATTGGGAACACATTCTCGATCCAGTGGACATAGACATACTCTCACATCATCCGTACCGTACGATGCCACTCAAATTCCACTATGTCATACTCAACAACGAGTCTAAGCGGATCAGTCGTTATCATTTCCTACGCTACCAGAGAGGGATACAGCGACGACTGAGATCTCAGCTTCTTTAACAATTACCGGGGTATCACATCGCTCAGTGCAATAGCGAAGCTTTCCAAACTGGTTGTCATGGACCCGATGAATGCCCACTGCAAACAATATCTTTGCGCTGACCAACATGGTTTTACAGCTGGCCGTTCAACAACCACTAAATTGTTGTGCTTAACGTCGTATGTCACGGATAGCATGATTGCACGCACTCGAACGAACGTGATTTACACGGATCTTTCTGCAGCATTCGATAAGCTGAACCATACAATTGCAATCGCCAAGCTTGACAGACTTGGAGTCGGTGGAAATCTTCTCGATTGGTTTCGATCATATCTGACAGGACGCCAGCTTGTGGTTGCTTTAGGCGATAGTTTTCCCGCTTCGTCTGGTATACCGCAGGGCAGCCACTTGGGGCCATTAATTTTCCTGCTTTACTTCAACGATGTTCACCATGTAATCGATGGACCACGGCTATACTTTGCCAATCCCTCCAAAACCAGATCACTGTGTTTTCCAACTGGTGTACTCTGAACCGACTTGTGGTCAATCCGGCGAAATGTTCGGTAATTACTTTTTCACGAAAGAAGGAGCCGATCCGGTTTAGTTACTCTCTTCTCGACACCACCATCAACCGAGTGCATTGCGTGAAAGATTTGGAAGTTCTTCTGGATTCGCAACTTAAATTTACCCAGGACATATCCTTTGTCGTCGATAAAGCGGCCAGAACGTTTGGCTTTGTGTTCAGGGTGGCGACGAAATTTCACCGACGTACTTTGCTTGAAGGCACTCTACTGCTCTCTCGTCCGGTCGACGTTGGAATATTGCTCGGCGGTCTGGTGTCCTTACTACAACAACGGATCGGAGCGCATCGAATCAAAACAACGCCGCTTTGTTCGTTTTGCATTGCGCAAACTACCATGGAGAGATCCATTTCGCCTCCCTAGTTTCGGGGACCGCTGCCAGCTGATCGACCTTCTTCCGTTGCTTATCCGTAGGGACTTAAGCAGAGCACTAACCGTCGCTGATATTATACAAGAAAGGATCGATTGTCCAGACATTCTGAAACAAATTAACGTTAGCGTGCAACATCGGCCATTGCGGAATAGCATAACGATGAGACTTCCCCTTCGCCGTACCAACTATGGTTGGGGCAACGCACTGAACGGGCTACAGAGAGTTTTTAATAGGGTGGCATCAGTATTTGACTACCACTTGACAAGAGATGCGCTTCGCCGTAGTTTTGTAAATGTTTTTCGTCGTAGCGCATATGCTAGATAAGTGTATTTAAGTCCCATGACAATTTTATTTTTCGTTGTGATTTTACTGTTTTGTTAATTAGTTATTATTCTAGTGACCATACTAGTTTTAAATCATTGATGTTGATGTTTTAATTGATGTACACCATAAAATAAACAAATAAGCGTAGAGAAGCAAAGGACACGATAGGGCGGACAAGAACCTGACGAGCAGAACGCCAGGAAAGGATGGAGTTCGGAACGTCATGCTGGAGAGGCTACCTCGTAAAGGTCTGGTCTTCCTAACAAAACATTTTAATGCGTGCAACAAACTAATGAATTTCCCCGACAAATGGAAACACGGAAAAGCAATAGGGACACGGCAGGTATTTCCGTCCATCGTCGTAGAGGCTAAAACCAAAGAAAGCAACGTACATTTGCTAGAACTCCACTATAGCAGAACGTTTCTCCTGAGCTTACGATTTGGTACGCATGAGTTTTACAAAAAAGCGTCTCTTTTATTGGTTTTCGAGACTATGACGAACAGACGAAAATGCCTGCCGTGTCCCTAGCTATCCCAAAGTCCAAAAAAGACGTCACTCTTCCTACATACTACCTCGTCTTTTGAGCGGTTTGAGGAAGATTCTTGAGCGACTAATCTTCAACCGCTTGGAACGTCATCTAGAATTCAACCCTGTGATCCCCAAGGAACAATTCGGATTCTTGATTGGTCACTCAACAAATCATCAGCAAAACAAAGGTTCAACACTCAACTGGCATGATTTTACTGGAAAAAGGCGTACGATTCTGTTTGGCAAGAAGCGATAGTTTTCAAACTACACAAAGCAAATTGACCTCTTCACATAGTGTAGCCAGTGAAATCTTTCCTCCAGGATAGAACTTTTGCCGTGTCTGTCAATGGCTGCAAGTCGGAGTCTCACAAAATACCATGCGGCGTTCCACAGGGTTTTTCAGCCAAAAATGGGCCTGCAGGGGGAACCGATAGGTAGGGATTTTGAAAACTGTTCAGCAGCATATAAGCATAAAAGCATATGGAGACGCATGGTACATTTGTGCAAGATAAATCAATATTGATTTCGGTTTAAAAGCAGATGAAATTGACCTGCTAGATCCAATGATCTGAACTTCACAAAAATTGGAGAACCTAGAACATCCGCATTAAACTAATTTGATCTGCATATAATACGCAATGGCTTAGGGAACTCGTATGGACATTGAACATGCTTGGTTGATTCTAATTGAGTAAAGAAGGATCTTACAAGCAAGTTCCAGAATCAAAATTCCATTGTGAAGCGGCTCCAAGATCTGCACCGATCATAATTTGGCATCAAAACTTAAAACATACAAAGCAGTTTTCCCCTAAAATTTACGGTCAACCAAAAGCGCCTGGGCTATCGCTCCGACCGGTTGTTCCGTGTATGACAGCGCCGTTATACGAAAGTTTTAAGTTTTTTTTGTGTTTGCGTATTTTCAATCTAACCCCCACTGTCTGGCAGAGGTATTATGGAAGTAAGCTGTCTGGAATAAAGTCAGCTTTAGCCCAGGACTGCCCATGATCACATAATTGACGTATAAGCCAAAATGACCAAAACACACTTTTTTGCGGATATGGATTCTTCGTACGATTATATATATGCTCCATGAAAAAATATTCATGTTTTGTTCTGAAACATTCGAGTTATGGCGATAATTGTTTTTGAAAAAATGGTCATTTGATCGCATAAGTTGACGTACCTCCATTACCTGCTGCAATATGGAGCAAAAACCTGTCTCATATTTTTTCGACATTCACAATCCACTAATTAAGCACAACAGAGGTTTTCGTTTTACTTTGTCGTATTTCAGGACTACTTTTTGATTTGGGCGTAACTGATTTTGTAATCAAAAATTAATATGCAACTTCCTGCTAAATCAAGCATTTCTTGTGAAATCCACGGTATAATCCGACAAAAAAAGATTTCATCTATCGAGGTGTAGCTCTGGAGATAAACGTTTACATTCTTTTGAATCAATACAATAATGTTTGTTTGCTAAATATTGTCGCCAAAAGTTTTGATTTAAGACAATCGCGATCATTCAAAAGGAAGTATAATATAAAAGAAGAATGAAAATCCTTATTAGCCATTTGTGTCACACTTTTTTTTAGAAGCATATCAAAATTGTGTATGGAAAATCACACTCATCTAAATCCCCATTCCTCCTCTAAAGTGTAGTAATTTATGGGTATTTTCTAAAAGTGCATATCAGAACCAAAATCTAGCTTCATTTTTTGCGTGGCAGGAGAGGTCTGCCACTGAGGACTTAACACATAAGAATTAGTGCATGTTAAATGGCTTTCTATTTGGACCTCAGCTTGATAATATTGGTATGTTTATTTCGAGCACATTTACCGGGAAGGATCCTAATATATTTCACGGCTGTTATTTTAGCTTTTACAATTGCAATGCAATTCTTATTCATATTTTCATTACCTTACCCGGACAGAACTGAATTATAAAACATGATATGGACTTTGATGTAGGATTCAAAAAGAAAAACAGGCAAAGTTTCAACAAAAAAATGCACCGAAGAAGAGTTATTTAAATATCAAGATGTGTTTTGGATAAAAAAAAAACAAACTAATAGCTCGAGATATTAATCACTTCTTCCAAATACCAAATACAATTAACTAATAACCTAATGATATTTCATAGCAAATTTGAATGTTGTCGTCTGATATTTTGTGCTTTTATATCCTACATATAAATCAGGACCATATCTCATTTTGCAATCTAATCACGATTGATTTACTTCTAATCCTCATCTACTCGGATTTTTTAAAATAGAGATTGGAACCATTTTTGCTTTAAATTTGGTTGGAACGAGGGCTTTGGCCAATACATGAAAAAGGGTAACTGCTTGTACACTTGTTACAGAACCATTCTAATGCTTTAATAGTGTAAAAAACCCGTACGGTACTGATTTGCAACACAAACTCTTCTACACATAATTTTATCTTTACCACATAATTTTAATTTTCACGGAAAGAGCTATCCGAAAAACCTTTCCCGGAAACTCGAACTTTTCAAAAGATTCCCCTTCTTCAATCAATAAATCGTTGGAACTAACTATAATTATTCTTTGGCGCTATATAACCACACATAGTAGCCTGGTTTTTACGCCATGTTATGGGAACAAACCACAAAACAAATCACAAAACGTTTGTTTGATCGCATAAACTGTCGTATGCATATTTTGACCACTTCAATCAAAGGAATAATAATTAATTCCCCGCGGCCTTAAAATAACTACTAATGTTGTCGTTTTGGCCAGATTATTTCATGTATTTTGTTGATTGATATGATGAATCGGGTAAAATTTATAAAAATGCGTTTTCCCAACATCGATGGTGTTGGTTGTTACGTCAACTATGAAATCATGGGCAGAGGAGTTAGAAGGTGTTAGCTCTACTGCATCTCCAGTTACCCATTTGAGACTGCCTGGTAACTCACGTCCAGCCCTAGGTCACTTTCATTTGCAATAAGCCCCGCCTATTCCTTCCCCTCGGATATGTTACCTTGCCGCGGTGGGTCGGCTTACGCCATTAGCACTGAGATGGCAACCAAAGGCATATCCTGTCGTGGTGGTATCACATGTTGGCACGTTACATATCTGGCATTGACGCACTAATTTACGACATTTGCATGTGATCCAACGGACATCGTGTCTTGGAGCCTTGAATGGTAGTGCAGTCAGGCAGAGGCCTTTTCATCAGTGATAATGATGTGAGTTCTCTTCTTTTCGGCAATACTTTTCTGATGCGTTCCCTGTGACGCTGAGTCGTAGCCACGCTTACATTTAGCTAGCTAGGCATTTATTGAAAAACAAAGTATTCAAGATATTCGTAGGGAATCGACTGCTGGATTCACTGAGTAGAAGTTTTTTCAAAACTAGAAACGTGGTGCCAGTTTTATTTTGTTATGCCTCACTTCGAAGAGCAATAATAGAAAATACCACACACTATAATGATGGTATATGAACAATCTTATAACGGCTTCATTCTCGATATTTTTTACAAATAGATAGGCAAAAGGCGTGATGAAGCTTTAGCTTGCCACCGAAAAGTGAATCCTATACCTAACCTTGATAAGAACTTAATAGATAATCACCGTAATTAATCAACGATAAAGCTACTTGTTAGAACAGTTTAAAGCTATAGGCAACCTTGACAAAAAATATAATGGAACAAACTAAGTTCTTTAGCAGTTTCCACTTTTACATGATACAACTTACATTGAGTTTGTAGTGTCGACACAGCTTAAAAACATTGACGAAACAATGACTTAGGTAAACAAAGTGATTTGACGAACGCATAACCTACAGTCAGAGCAAACAAAGTCAATTAATTTTCATTCTACATAAATAAAAGTTAAAAAATAGAACACTAATTCGCAATATTTTTTTATATTTTCAATGTGGTCACAAAAAGCTAACACATTAAATAACTTATAATTGTACTATATGACTAAGTGGCCTTCAAACCACATCAGATGCTTCTAAGGCAGAAAAGAAGACATTGCATTTTAAACATTGCTTTTTTATAACTAGAAAAACGTTGTACTAGAAATCTTGAAATTATCATTTTTGCCTTTGATCATTGACTAGTTTGCATTCAATTACATTTTGCATTAGTGTTGAGTCGATTCCAAATCCGAACCTCACTTCACCCCATCCTTAATCCTACCCCATGGCGTTCAAGTGGTCTGCACGGACTCTTCTGCCATTACCCTCTCTATTATCGGCTTTGGATTGACTTGCGCTCTCATTGCCCCACCAAACGCTGCAAAATGAAAATGAAAATGAAATAAGCCCCGCCTATTTATGCTACCATTATCAATTATCAATTATCAATTATCAATCCGTCAAAAATTTCTTTTTAAACGCTTTCGTATTCCTGCTACACAGGACTTGGTCGGAGGATGAGGAGACGATGTTAGCGAAGTTGGGTAGGAAACGCAGCTATGGGGACTGTGGGAGCGTGGGGACTTACAGCCCTGGGGAGACCAGGGAGGCTCGCACGCATCCATGGGTGGGACTTACACCCGGGTTGGGGTGCCCGGAAAGTCCAAGCTGCATCTAGATCTGGTGGTACAGTCATCAATCTTTGAGTAAGCAGATTAGGACAGATACACAGAAAAAAATAAAGAAAAGTATTCGAAAATTACACTATTCTGGGCGTACATGGATCTTTTCCTATAAGTTCTCCCTAAATGTATGCAATTACCATAGCATTATGACACTTATTCGTATAAAAAGTGACATAATGCAATACAAATCGCATACATTCAGGTGATAATGTGGTTTAAATTTACGCTCTTTTTGGCATTCCCTCTATGTGCATTACTTTCGTGTAAATTTCAACAACTTTTTCTATCTGTGTAGGCTAGCGGTATCGTCAGCTAATGCATCTTGTATGTTTGTCGGTTTTCCGTGGCTTCAGCAAGGAATGTGAAACTTTGGACATCGGCAGATCACATGTTCCACTAAGTTTTGTACTCCGCAGATGTCACAAACGGTATGAAAGGGCCTTCCGCCGAAATTATGTGAGAATCGGGAGTGGCCGGTACGGAGGCGGGAGATAACTTTCTGGTCCTTGAGACTGAGCATGTCGTTCCAGGGTGCCGTGGATCCCTTGACCTTCCGTAATTGCGTGGTTCTGGAAGCAGCCCATTAGTTTTTCCAATGTTGGCTGGCGATCTTTTTGATCCAGGCTTTAATTTCAGCCGAGAGAACTGATGTTGTGAAACGCCGGCCTTGGTGAACGACTCAATCCAGAATGTCCGCAGTGATGGTCACTTTGTAGCGCGGCGATGCCACTGACAGAATCAGTCAGAACTAGGACCAGACTTCCGCCGAGAAGACGCTGCATTGTGCAGGGAGGCAGCCCGAGACCGTTAGGTTGCTCCCAGTAACGCCTAAGCCGACCACTCCTCTTGAAAGGGAATCGTCAGTGTATCGATACTCGTGCTCCCGAAACTCGGTGTTTAGCAATTCGGCGACCGACCTTCGAAGAGCTATAGTGAAGTCCCCTCTTTTAAAGCGCCTCGCAATGGAGTGGTTTATGTTAACTGTAGAGGAGTGCCAGCTCCTCGCTCCGTGCCAGTGGACCCTAGCCACTGGGGGGAGGCTGACGTCAGTCATCCTGTGCAAGATCCGATCCCCTTGAACAAGGAGAGGGTGGTTTCCGGAGGTGGCGGAAGCGTATGCGGCGGCTTTTATGCAAATAACCGCTTGCATGGGAGGACATCTGCTTCGGCGCAGGCAGCCTAAGCGAGTGTGGAAGAAAGAAGTCCGGAAGCTATGCGGAGGTATTGGTTGAAGATTGAAAAGAGTATGTTGAGAAGCTCACAACGTGTTACGCAAGTCAGTTCCAGTCTGTACAGCAGTCTGCTGTCAAACAGAGCTTAGCCGATACGAGTGGCCCTGTTGTTCGTCCTATGCGGTCTTGATAAAGTTCTATCAATGTTGATCCTTGATTTGCAGCCGACTTTGACCGCTTGGAAATGAGGGACGACGCTCAATCCTCGGTGGATGTAGACTCCGATGACCTTGACAAGTTTCCGGTTTGGGTTCGACTGCCCACTAATCTTGAGACTAGGCCGGAGAGACGATGCTTTCCATTGCATACATTTATTTATTTATTTAATCAGACTAAGGCCGCAGTGGCCTGTGCGGTATATAAGAGTCTTCTCCATTCGGCTCGGTCCATGGCTACACGTCGCCAACCACGCAGTCTACGGAGGGTCCGCAAGTCATCTTCCACCTGATCGATCCACCTTGCCCGCTGCGCACCTCGCCTTCTTGTGCCCGTCGGATCGTTGTCGAGAACCATTTTCACCGGGTTACTGTCCGACATTCTGGCTACGTGCCCGGCCCATCGCAGTCGTCCGATTTTCGCGGTGTGAACGATGGATGGTTCTCCCAACAGCTGATGCAATTCGTGGTTCATTCGCCTCCTCCACGTACCGTCCGCCATCTGCACCCCACCATAGATGGTACGCAGCACTTTCCTTTCGAAAACTCCAAGTGCGCGTTGGTCCTCCACGAGCATCGTCCAGGTCTCGTGTCCGTAGAGGACTACCGGTCTAATTAGCGTTTTGTAGATTGTCAGTTTGGTACGGCGGCGAACTCTATTCGATCGGAGCGTCTTGCGGAGTCCAAAGTACGTACGATTTCCAGCCACTATGCGTCTCCGAATTTCTCTGCTGGTGTCATTTTCGGCAGTCACCAGTGAGCCCAAGTACACAAATTCTTCTACCACCTCGATTTCGTCACCACCGATGCAAACTCGCGGTGGGTGGCTCACATTGTCTTCCTATCATGTACTTCGTCTTCGACGTGTTGATGACTAGTCCGATCCGCTTAGCTTCCCTCTTCAGTCTGATGTAGGCTTCCTCCATCTTCTCAAAGTTACGTGCCATAATATCTATGTCGTCGGCGAAACCAAATAGCTGGACGGACTTATTGAAAATTGTACCACTCGTGTTAATCCCTGCTCTTCGTATTACCCCTTCCAAAGCGATGTTGAATAGCAAACACGAAAGACCATCACCTTGCCGTAACCCTCTGCGGGTTTCGAAGGGACTCGAGAATGCCCCTGAAACTCGAACTACGCACATCACCCGATCCATCGTCGCTTTGATCAACCGTGTCCGTTTATCCGGAAAACCGTGTTCGTGCATTAGCTGCCATAGCTGGTCCCGATCGACTGTATCATATGCGGCTTTGAAGTCGATGAATAGATGATGTGTGGGCACGTTGTATTCGCGGCATTTCTGCAGTACTTTGGCGAATGGCGAACACCTGGTCCGTGGTGGAGCGTTCGCCCATAAAACCCGCCTGGTACTGCCCCACGAACTCCCTTGCAGTTGGTGCTAGTCGACGGCATAAAATTTGGGAGAGTACCTTGTAGGCGGCGTTCAGCAATGTGATTGCGCGGTAGTTTCTAAAATCCAGCTTATCGCCCTTTTTGTGGGACACACGACACCTTCCATCCACTCTTGCGGCAAAACTTCCTCCTCCCAAATCTTGGTAATGACCCAGTGCAGCGCTCTAGCCAGTGCCTCACCACCGTGTTTAAATAGCTCTCCTGGTAGTTGGTCAACCCCAGGGGCTTTGTTGTTCTTCAGCCGGCCAATCTCCTCCTGGATTTCCATGAGATCCGGAGCCGGTAAAATTATGTCCTGCGCGCGTTCTCCCAGGTCCATCACCATACCGCCATCTTCGTCTGCCACATCGCCATTCAGGTGTTCTTCGTAGTGCTGCCGCCACCTTTGGATCACCTCACGCTCGTTCGTAAGAAGGTTCCCGTTTATGTCCTTACACATATCAGGCTGTGGCACGTGGCCCTTACGTGAACGGTTTAACTTCTCATAGAACTTTCGTGTGTTATTAGCGCGGTACAGTTGCTCCGTTTCTTCACGGTCTCGATCTTCCTGCTGGCGCTTTTCCTCCGGAAAATCGAGTTTTGTCTGTTCCGCGCCTGTTTATATCGTGCCTCGTTCGCCCTCGTGCGGTGTTGCAGCAATCTCGCCCATGCTGCATTCTTCTCTTCCACTAACTGCTCACATTCGCCGTCATACCAGTCGTTTCTCTGATCCGGGGGCACCGTGCCAAGTGCAGCGGTTGGTGTGCTACCAATGGCGGATCGAATATCTCCAGCCATCTTCAAGAGACGCTGCGCCTAGCTGCTCTTCCGTTGGAAGTGCCACTTCCAGCTGCTGCGCGTATTCTTGGGCTAGTTCACCATCTTGTAGCCGCCCAATGTTAAGCCGCGGCGTCCGACTTCGACGCGTGTTGTACACCGTCGAGAGTTTTGAGCGCAGGCATACTGCAACGAGGTAGTGGTCGGATTCAATATTCGCACTGCGGTAAGTGCGGACGTTCGTGATGTCGGAGAAGAATTTACCGTCGATTAGAACGTGGTCGATTTGGTTTTCCGTTTCTTGGTTAGGTGATCTCCATGTGGCCTTGTGGATATTTTTGCGGGGAAAGAAGGTGCTTCGGACTACCATTCCGCGGGAGGCTGCGAAGTTTATGCATCGTTGGCCGTTGTCATTCGATACGGTGTGTAGACTATCCGGTCCGATGACCGGTCTATACATTTCCTCCCTTCCTACCTGTGCGTTCATGTCACCGATGACGATTTTAACGTCCCGCAGTGGGCATCCATCGTATGTCTGCTCCAGCTGTGCGTAGAACGCTTCTTTCTCGTCGTCGGGTCTCCCTTCGTGTGGGCAGTGCACGTTGATGATGCTATAGTTGAAGAAACGGCCTTTAATCCTCAGCTTGCACATCCTTGCGTTGATTGGCTGCCACCCAATCACGCGTTGGCGCATCTTACCCAGCACTATGAAGCCGGTTCCCAGCTCGTTGGTGGTGCCACAGCTTTGGTAGAAGGTAGCCGTTCGATGCCCGCTTTTCCACACTTTCTGTCCTGTCCAGCAAATCTCCTGCAGCGCCACGACGTCGAAGTTGCGGGGATGTAATTCATCGTAGATCATCCTGTCGCAACCTGCGAAACCTAGCGACTTGCAATTCCATGTTCCAAGCTTCCAATCGTGATCCTGTATTCGTCGCTCAGGTCTTTGCCGATTATATCGAGTCGCATTATCTCTTATATTGTTCGTAACGATTGGTTTTCTAGGCGGCTTATTGGGCCTGCGCAAACCTCCTGTCTCGTCGGAGGGCCGTCGTGTCAGGGCTGTTTAGCGTCCCACCTAACACCAGGACTTGGGCTTGTGCGCTTTGAGCGGCACACGGTCGCTTTGGTGGGGCCTACTTGCGGATACATGCAGCTTTTTATAGAGGTTTAACAGGGCCCACTGTCAAACCCCACCACATCCTAGGCAAGCCCCACAACTCGCAGATGGCCTGGGGAGGGATCGTCAGGCCCTTGGACATAGTCCCTGCTGCCTGCTGTCCATTGCATACATGCCCGCGTCCATTGCACACTTGTACAACTGTACTAACCGCTGCTTGGGTTCGGATACGTGTTCGCGCCGGAGTGTCTCCGACTACCACAAGCAGGATGTCGTCCGCGGAGACGAAGATCTAGATGTTCTTGGGGAGGCCATTGAAAACCCCATTCATGGTAACCAGAAACAGGGTTACTGCCAGAACATTCCCGCTGTGGGACTCCAGTCTCCTCTGGGAAGGTTCTGGAAGTGGAATTGCCGATAAAGGCCCGGAAGGATCGGCGGGTGAGGAAGTTATGCACAAAAGCTAGGATGTTAGCAGTGAAACCCCAGTCCACTGGCTGCTTGAGCAGTCCAGCGGCGTCGAGAACGAACTTGGAAAAATCGGTAAGCGTAAGCGGGGTAGTCGGAAGCAACCTCCCAATTTAACATGGAAAGAAGGGGTGAGCTGATGGTGGTCACTTCGATGGTGGTGCCTGAATGACCATAAAAAAGGTAGATTAACCATCGTTTAGATCTGCCTCCTCGAAAGCTTCGAGTAGGACAAAACCACGAGGGTGCGACCTTGTACCTCCCCAGGTCGGGTGGTGGGCAGTCATATCTCCCAGAAGAAGAAAGGAGACTGGGTCTCACAGGGTCTCACTGATGATGTCACTCACCTTTTGTTTGATGGCGGGAAGCGTTCCACAGGGGAGGTAGACATTCACAATGCTAATAGGAATGCTGCCTCGGAGACGGACTCCAACGACTGGGAGGTCTTCACGAAACTGAAGGACGTCAAAGGGGATCTCCCGGAGGATCCCTATCGCCACGGAATGCCGGATATTTGTACCTACCTTGCAAATCCTGCTTCCTTCAAGGGAGCGATCCATGAAGACAAGTGAGATGCGGTTGACTTCCTGGAGAGCTAGAGGCGTCGCATGCATAACAACATTTTAACAAGGGGAGTTATTTATTTCAGAAAAATATTGTAACAAAGTGTGTTATAAATTTTGCTGGTTAGTTGTTAAAATAACAAAAATTATATCAAAAACATCTCTAGCCGTAACATAATTAAAACAAAGGCTTATACATTCATAACAGCATTATAACAAACGTTGATATGATTTTTCTGTACAAAAATCTACTTTCAAGGTAATTGCCTACATCACGGATAGAAATTTGGTGCGCTACCACGCCGGATTTCCATCCATAATGTAGGCAATTAACTTTGTTCCAGCTATGTATTAATATCGAGCGGGTTCAAGTTATACTGATGGTGATTACCTCCGATTTTTGTTTCCAATGTCTACAAAAAATGTAGGCAATTAAAATATTCCTAACTAATGTTGTTATAATTTTGATATGAAATAAAACTGGCCGAAGACACATTCTTATTGAATTATCTAATTATAACACAAGTTGTTTTAAATAACAGCAAATGATAGAATTGAGTTATAATTTTGTTATGCATTCCTGGTCGGGTCGCGTGATCAATTCTTCAACCTGTGCACTATTTTAATATTTCGAGAAGAACACTTGAAAGGGACCTGAAATGATAAACAAATAATTTTCCAGCGCGTTTCTCAATATGTTTGCTTATTTTGTTGCATCTAACTGGTTCTTAGCTACTTCTTATTTTCAGAATTAACTCAAACTTAACTAAGCTTCAAAGTGATTTAAGTAAAATTTCAAATTATCACCATCAGAATCGTTTCCAATGTGACAAATAAGCAATATATCTATTCGGAAATTTTTGAGCTGGTACTTTCAATTCTAATTTGAGTTATTCGTAAAATGAAAGGAAGTTTTAAATACAGAAAAGGAAATTGGAATATATCAATCATGCAAAGGCTCTAATAATAATTTGTAATTAGCATGTCATATCAAAAAAAATAAAGTCTGTACAATAAAGAGAACAATAAAGTTCATAGCCCTTACTCTTCTCAATTAATAATTATTCTTTTTACAATTTTTATATTTGATCAATATTCTGGACTGGACAGATGTCGAGAAGTTTTCCGTCCATAAGCATGGAAACTTGCTCATAAAAAATTTCATAAATTTGTGTGGACCATTGGCATTTGACTTACATTGACATTTGACCTCCCTAACTAAATATATTGGATTTCTCAAAAAAAAACCTTTAAAAATAAATTTCTTTAAGGTGATTATACAACGAAGCCACAAATCGGCCATCCTGAAAGCCACGTGCTTTTTTTTAGTAATTTTCCAAGAGCACAGATTGAGAAAACCATAACATCCAAAGGGATGAAACAAATTGTAGATCATTTTCTTAATTCTGTTGAACCATCGACTTTAATTTCAGCATTGTACGAATATTATTAAGTGAGATTTGGGCTTTTGGAAATAGGAGTAGAGAAACATGTGGTGAATTTGAAATTCACCACTGGATTATTTCTATAATCACCTTAAAAATTTTGACCCGTTTCATATTCGCTAATTCTGCGACAATATAGATTTTCATCAGAAGATGAAATCTCGGGAATTTATGACCGAGGTCATGCTACTTTCGTCGAAATGTTACGCTGCATTGTTGATACGTCGAAATGTTGCGTCAAGTTGAAACATTTCACGCACATGCGACAACAAAATTGCAACACTTACAACACGACGTAACAACATTTGCTGCAGAAAAACAACGTAAAATGTTTTTCTTAACGAAAATCAGAATATTCAAGCAACATGCTTGATTTTGAAATCAGTGATGAAAAAGTACAAGCAGACGCACGTTTTAAACTATTTAGTTGTTCGAAAAAACTTTTTAAAGTACATTTTCTGCTAAGCGGTGTATGTGCAATATTTTCAACAATGATGTTACACCGTTTTGCAAAAAAATTGATTTACATTTTTAATAACACATTTTCATGTAGCTTTGAAGATATACACATTTTTAGATGAATTTGATGCCATATGCTGTTGAAAACGGGTTTGTTTACAATTTGCGACAAACACCGTTTTGAAAAAGTACCCGAGAAATATCTGTTTACAATATGTTAATATTGTCGGATACTTCAATGTCTAATTATAATAGGCGTATTTGTAAACAGGCTTTATTGCGCTTATTCGCAGATGACAATTTCTGTTTAAATTGAGCTAATGTCGCGTTAGTATTATCGGACAGTACATTGTCGTCAGGATTAGTGGATGTGTAAACGGGCCATCCCATTTAATATCAAATATCAAAAGCGCTTTTACTTCGCGTTGCTTATACAAAGCGAAACTTTCGTCAATGAACGCTTTGGGGAAGCAGAAATGCTCGCGCTTTAAGGCTCCCCCAGACCTAAGTGATTTCATCGTTGCCACGGCGACCACTAGTCGCCGCGGATCTATCATTGGGTCGCTGCAAGCAATATTCTATTTACGCTTCCAAGGTTCCCCCAAACACACGCGATGCGACAGTCCCGACGCGATTCTATCGCTTGGCGACAGCGATTCTGTCGCCGTTGGTATGGAAGCGTAAATAGAACGTTGCCTGCAGCGACCAAACGATAGAATCGTGGCGACTAGTTGTCGCCGTCGCGGCGATGAAATCGCTTAGGTCTGGGGGAGCCTTAACGACTACAGAATCGCTGTCGCCAAGCGATTGAATCGCGTCGCGACTGTCGCATCGCGTGTGTTTGGGGGAACCTTTACTCTTCTTTTTCGATTTTGTTCCAATCGCGCTCTCTTCATCGAATCGCGCATGCGCTGTTTGAAGCGGTTCTCGATAGACACCAAACCGTGCACTGCCTGCGAGGAACGCTTTGACTATCTATACATCGCCGATTGCGGTTAGAGCAGCTGATCAACACATACAAAATATTGCCGTGTATGATGCATGACAAACCGTTCTCGGCTGAAAGTTCCGTGTTGACTGTTGATACAAAAGTCGGTTCAAAAGATATTTTAGTTACTAGATAAAGATTGTCGCTGTCGTCGCTGTCCGGAACATCTTTTGCTGGCGAGGATAGGGGAGCTAAATGTCAAAGAAGGAAAATCCATACGATTTGACAGGTATGTACCACACATGTTTCGGACAGCAGAACAAAGGGAACCGAAGCGACAATCTTTATCTAGTAACTAAAATATCTTTTGTCGGTTCGGTATCGTAGAGAAAAATATAACGCGTCCCCATCGCAGCATTTGGTTGCCTCACATCACGTGCCGCCTATAAAAAAATTCATGCATATTTTCCGTTTATGTATCTAATAGTCAAATTTGCATGAAACATCTTTCAAATAAACATAATTCAAATACATGCTTGGATTAAAAAGACAAGAAATCTATCTAGAGTTTAAATTTTGGGGATAAAATTGCAATATGTTGCACATGCGGACGCGAAGCCTCTGTGGAGAGCAGGGATTGAATCCTAAAGAGAAAGAACAAGACTTAGTCTCCCACTTATCATCTCTGTATACATATACGATATATAGCATACCGCGAGAGACTTTTTTTGCAAGCTGTCATGATAGAGAACACACGAAAGTTCTACGAGAAGTTGAACCGTTCACGTAAGGGCCACGTGCCACAGCCTGATATGTGTAAGGACATAAACGGGAACCTTCTTACGAACGAGCGTGAGGTGATCCAAAGGTGGCGGCAGCACTACGAAGAGCACCTGAATGGCGATGTGGCAGACGAAGATGGCGGTATGCTGATGGACCTGGGGGAACGCGCGCAGGGCATAATTCTACCGGCTCCGGATCTATAAAAAATCCAGGAGGAGATTGGCCGGCTGAAGAACAACAAAGCTCCTGGGGTTGACCAACTACCAGGAGAGCTATTTAAACACGGTGGTAAGGCACTGGCTAGAGCGCTGCACTGGGTCATTACCAAGATTTGGGAGGAGGAAGTTTTGCCGCAGGAGTGGATGGAAGGTGTCGTGTGGCCCATCTACACAAAGGGCGATAAGCTGGATTGTAGCAACTACCGCGCAATCACATTGCTGAACGCCACCTACAAGGTACTCTCCCAAATTTTATGCCGTCGACTAGCACCAACTGCAAGGGAGTTCGTGGGGCAGTACCAGGCGGGTTTTATGGGCGAACGCTCCACCACGGACCAGGTGTTCGCCATTCGCCAAGTACAGCAGAAATGCCGCGAATACAACGTGTCCACACATCATCTATTCATCGACTTCAAAGCCGCATATGATACAATCGATCGGGACCAGCTATGGCAGCAAATGCACGAAAACGGATTTCCTGATAAACTGACACGGTTGATCAAAGCGACGATGGATCGGGTGATGTGCGTAGTTCGAGTTTCAGGGGCATTCTCGAGTCCCTTCGAAACCCGCAGAGGGTTACGGCAATGTGATGGTCTTTCATGTCTGCTATTCAACATCGCTTTGGAAGGGGTAATACGAAGAGCAGGGATTAACACTAGTGGTACAATTTTCAATAAGTCCGTCCAGCTATTTGGCTTCGCCGACGACATAGATATTATGGCACGTAACTTTGAGAAGATGGAGGAAGCCTACATCAGACTGAAGAGGGAAGCCAAGCGGATCGGACTAGTCATCAACACGTCGAAGACGAAGTACATGATAGGAAGAGGTTCCAGAGAAGACAATGTGAGCCACCCACCGCGAGTTGGCATCGGTGGTGACGAAATCGAGGTGGTAGAAGAATTTGTGTACTTGGGCTCACTGGTGACTGCCGAAAATGATACCAGCAGAGAAATTCGGAGACACATAGTGGCTGAAAATCGTACATACTTTGGACTCCGCAAGATGCTCCGATCGAATAGAGTTCGCCTCCGTACCAAACTGACAATCTACAAAACGCTCATTAGACCGGTAGCCCTCTACGGACACGAGACCTGGACGATGCTCGTGGAGGACCAACGCGCACTCGGAGTTTTCGAAAGGAAAGTGCTGCGTACCATCTATGGTGGGGTACAGATGGCGGACGGTACGTGGAGGAGGCGAATGAACCACGAGTTGCATCAGCTGTTGGGAGAACCATCCATCGTTCACACCGCGAAAATCGGACGACGCCAGAATGTCTGACAATAACTCGGTGAAAATGGTTCTCGACAACGATCCGACGGGCACAAGAAGGCGAGGTGCGCAGCGGGCAAGGTGGATCGATCAGGTGGAAGATGACTTGCGGACCCTCCGTAGACTGCGTGGTTGGCGACGTGTAGCCATGGACCGAGCCGAATGAAGAAGACTCTTATATACCGCACAGGCCACTTCGGCCTTAGTCTGAATAAATAATAATAAGGCCTGTGCAGTACACAAAAGACTTCTCCATTCAGCTCGGTCCATGGCTGCACGTCGCCACTCAGTCTGCGGAGTGTCCGCATATCGTGCTCCACTTGATAGATCCACCTTACCCGCTGCGCACCTCGCCTTCTTGTTTCCGTCGGATCGTTGTCGAGAACTATTTTCACCGGATTACTGTCCGACATTCTGGCTACGTGCCCGGCCAACGCAGTCTTCCGATTTTCGCGGTGTGCCGGTGTGTTGCGTACCATCAGCACTTTCCTTTCGAAACCTCTCAGTGCGCGTTGAACCTCCACGATCATCGTCCAGGTCTCGTGTCCGTAGAGGTATCCGGAAGGATATTGTTGTAGATGGGAGTGTCTTGGGTGGTCGAGCCTGGGCGTTCTCTAGATCCGTAGACAGGACTGACAAAAGGAGCTGGATTTGATTTGGTGACATACTGGCAGTGGCAGGACTTATGACTCGGGTTGGAGTGCCCTAGGATGCTGTATCTGTTGGGACTTATGACCCGGGTTGGTGTCCCAAGGATGCCCGGGAAGCGGCCGTAGGGACTTATTTCCAGGGGTAGAGGCCCACGGTGCCCCAAGCAGCACATATTCATTCATGAAAGAAAAAAACGTTTCGATAACACCTGACAGGAATCTCTTGCTTCCCACGGAGTCCGCCGGAGAAACATCGTCTTGAAACTTTGCGCTTGCTAGATTGGTTGCAGTGGTATAAAGCGTCCCTCTTCAATCTGTCCCCGTCATGTCCTATATTTATTACTATTTCATTTAGTTCCACTACTTGATTGTAACTTCACAGATATGTATTTCGGCCTCAACAGTAAAGGTGCCTGCAGTGGCTTGTACTAGTATTTGTAGGTACTTTTTCTAGACTTCATCTTTTTGAGGATGGTAGGAGAATAACTAATTTGAAACTTCCAACTCATCGCATAACCAGCCCCTTTTAACACCATTATGTACTCTGTTTCAGATTACCGTTGCATTCCAGTACGCCTGGTTGGACGAGATGTTCAAAGAAATGGCCACGTACGTGTTCTTCGTTCTAACTGGGTACAAGTTCCGCCCGGTGTCGCAAAATCCCTATTTCTCGATGCACGCCGACGACGACGATGATGACGACGAAGTGGAAATGTAATTATTTTTCCTATTACCACTAAGAGAAATTTGAAAACATAGCAATGATCGACTTTCTTTATTTCCCGTTGCAGCCTCACACAAACGGGCCTGACCGAAGGAATCAGCAAGGTGACCAATCGTTCGCAACCGCTGGGTACCACAGTACACGAAGGTAACGAAGAGGAGCGGGAAAATTTAATCAGTAAACGAGAATCGTCGCACGAGTATGATTAAGTTTTTTTTTTATTCCAAAAGCCTATTAATCCGCTGTAATTATTGATAGAGTACCTATGTTGTATCTTTACTTATGGTTAGTCATCGATATCTAACTTACTCTAACTGCCCTTGGGCGACGCGAGAGTGAACAGTTGTAATAGGATTTCTGCTCACAACAGTCGTCCGATTCAAAGCTAATTTGTTGATGGCAGTTCGGTGCGATCGTTTCTCGTTTTCGACTCGGAGAAGGCAGACTGTGAAGAATAAATTTGTATTTTAAGGGGGCTTATTCTGTGATTTTGTTTTTTATACATAAATAGTCTGAAGTACTGTGCAGTGCGTAGATATTGTTTTTAAATTCTTTTGTCGTATCGTCGACGAGGATATAAACTTCTGCCCTGTAGTTTTAGGATGTGACCAAAAATCAAGCAACAAGAATGATAACAGATAATATTTTGATAAATTTCCCACTCATATTGATGCAGCTAATAGTAGAATTGATTGAATTTTAGAATCTTGCAGCAGTATAGTACGCATCGATAATACCCTAAATGAATTACATACAAAACAATATGAGACATTCACTCTCGTCCCTTAGATAGATAGTTCAGCGGAATGCAAACTCTCCGTGTCAAAAAAAAAGATATTTTTGGACCACGTGATTGAATGATAGCTGATTATGATGCATTATGTGTATAAATGAATTAAGTAATAATGATAATAATAATGTACCAACGTTTCACTAAATAACAAAACCTCTATTCCCATCTATATGCTCGACCAGTTTGAAGAACACGCCATGGCAGCTCATCAGTCCTACCAACGAAACGATTACCATCGCATGTTGGACGGAGAAGCACAAGATTGCAGGAAATCTCGTCCGAGCTCGTGCACCGCGTGCAACCCAAACCAGACAAGTACGGCTGCTGATTAACGACCAATTTTGTTCTGTTTCATTTCTGGTTCGCCGGATGTTCCGCGCGCAGGAAATGATAGAGCCGCCGTTCAGTTGCGTATTGCTTCAGTGTTTACAATTACACATGATAACAGTGACCAGAATACCTGTCAAACTGATGCTGTGTTGCTTTTATCTTTTTATAACTTCAAAAATCGAAAACGTACTCTTACCCCGCGCACTCTTGCCCACTCTCTCTATCCCTGTATCGGGGATCGTCTTGACTACTCATTTTTCACTGCCTCACACGTGCTCTTTTTCACTGCCGAAACAACATGGCGTCTAGCGTATTTCACCGTTGTATATCATAAACCAGCGTTGTTCGGTTATTACTTTCTCCACGGATTATCGCCTTTGCTTTACTATTTAACACTTTTATAACGTTCTTTATCAGGTTAGTTTTCTAATATCGAATTTCACGGTAAAGTTTTCGCCAATGGTATGTCTAATTTTCCACTACGACATTTTTGCACAACCTTTGCCGTTGAAGGCTTTCACTCGAATGGGATTCAATTTTCACTAAAACTAGTTTTCTACAATTTTGCAGCATAAATTTTGTGTGCTGATGGATTTAAAGTTAATTTGCAATAAACGTAAATGTCTGCGTTCGAGTTTGTTGGCATAAAATTATTTTATATTGAATAGCTCAAGAGCATGCATTAAGATCTGCAAAGTTTATAGTTGTTTATTTTAAGCATTATATTCATTGTTTGTCTTTTCGTTTATTTTTCTAACAGTCATTACTTTCAAATGAAATCTTTTGTGTTTGAATCTTTTGCTTGTCTTACATAATAATGGATAGAAGAAGATAGTTGGGTTTTGAAACAAATTGTTAGGAAGATTCTGTACCAAATTAATTTGGTTACATGGACCACCTCGTCGTCGACTAACCAAACTAATGTCTTAATATTTAAAACAGACCTCAGCAAAATTCAGAAAAAGACGAGTTTTCTACTGCAATATGGTGGAAATATTAGGCGATAATATTTTTTACGTTGTTTATGGTGTGGGGCATACTTTTGAAAACGGTGAATAGGTCCAAACTGATATGTTACCTTTTGAAAATCAAGTTAGATTCTCAAAAATTTAAACTAAACAAAATTTTTTTTCTACTCGGATTTTTAGTTGTTTTTTTGCATTATGACACAATCAAAACGAAAACTATTTAATAAAAATTCACCGAAAAAAAAAATTAAATTTCGTTTCGTAAAATTTCGAATCAAATTTCGTTTCGTTTCGAAGTCTCGAGTAAATCTGAATTTCTTTTCGTTTCTTTCAGACCAACAATTGCATTTCTAATTTCGTTTCGTCATGAAAAATTGTGTTATCGCCATAGCCTGTCGGTACATAAGTCTTCTCCATTCGGCTCGGTCCATGGCTCACGTCGCCAACCACGCAGTCTACGGAGGGTCCGCAAGTCATCATTCACCTGATCGATCAACCTTGCCAGCTGCGCACCTCGCCTTTTGTGCCCGTCGGATCGTTGTCGAGAGCTATTTTCACCGGGTTACTGTCCGGCATTCTGGCTACGTGCCCGGCCCACCGCAGTCGTCCGTTTTCGCGGTGTGAACGATGGATGGTTCTCCCAGCAGCTCATGCAACTCGTGATTCAGCGCCTCCTCCATCCGTCCGCCATCTGCACCCCACCATAGATGGTACGCAGTTTCCCTTTCAAAACTCAAGTCCTCCGAGCATCGTCCAGGTCTCGTGTCCGTGAGGGACTACCGGTCTAATAGGCGTTTTGTAGATTGTCAGTTTGGTACGGTGGCGAACTCTATTCGATCGAAGCGTCTTGCGGAGTCAAAGTACTACGATTTCCAGCCACTATGCGTATCCGAATTTCTCTGCTGGTATCATTTTCGGCAGTCACCAGTAGAAGTATACAAATTCTTCTACCACCGATTTCGTCACCACCGATGCAAACTCGCGGTGGGTGGCTCCTGTCTTCTCTTGAACCTCTTCCTTATGTACTTCGTCTTTGACGTGTTGATGACTAGTCCGATCCGCTTGCTTCCCTCTTCAGTCTGATGTAGCTTCCTCCATCCTCTCAAAGTTACGTGCCATAATATCTATGTCGTCGGCGAAGAAGCTGGTTTAACACATTAATAAAGTAAAATAAAAATAAAAAGCTGGACGGACTTCTTGAAAATTGTACCACTCGTGTTAATCCTGCTCTTCGTATTACCCTTCAAACGATGTTTATTTATTTATTTATTTATTTATTTATAAAACTCTGAAACTCGGACTACCACATCACCCGATCCATCGTCGCTTTGATCAACCGTGTCGTTTATCGGAAGTCCGTGTCGTGTATCGATCTGGTCCCGATCGATTGTATCATATGCGCTTTGAAGTCGATGAATAGATGATGTGTGGGCACGTTGTATTGCGGCATTTCTGCAGTACTTGGCGAATGGCGAACACCAGGTCCGTGGTGGAGCGTTCGCCCATAAACCGCCTAGCTGCCCACGAACTCCTTACGTATAAAATTTGGGAGAGTACATTGTAGGCGGCGTTCAGCAATGTGATTGCGCGGTGGTTGCTATAATCGCTTATCGCCCTTTTTGTTGATGGGACACGACACCTTCCATCAGTCCTGCGCAAAACTTCCTCCTCCCAAATCTTGGTAATAACCCAGTGCAGCGCTCTAGCATCGCCTCACCACCGTGTTTAAATAGCTCTCCTGGTAGTTGGTCAACCCCAGGGCTTTGTTCTTCAGCCGGCCAATCTCCTCCTGGGTTTCCTGGAGATCCAAAGCCGGTAAAATCACCATACCATGCCTCTTCGTGCCCACATCGCCATTCAGGTGTTCTTCGTAGTGCTGCCCACCTTTGGATCACTTCATCGTTGTAAGAAGGTTCCCGTTATGTCTACACATATCAGGCTGTGGCAGCCCACGTGAACAGTTCACTGACGGTTCAACGCTGGCACTTTTCGGTAGCTGGTTGACTAAGACATTAGCTCATCCAGTTTCATTAAAATTTAATGTATACATAATTATTTTATTCGTGTTTGAGATCAATCAGAGATTGTTTGTGCACAATATCATAGTACATAAAAATCATTTCCTACTGTTCCCGTAAAAGGTGTTATTTCAGCGTTTATATCTGTTCAAGTGGCAATCAAATGTTCCAGTGCTTCAAAGTGTATTACTGAATGTTTTCCTTGTTAGTATGTACCGATTGTGGTCCAGGTCAAAGATTTATTCGTTGATGTGGTAGTGTTGGTTCCGTGAGCGAAAACGCGTAGCTTTCGTTGGTTTTAAGCTTTTATAGATCTAATGTCCTTCTGTAGCACTAGTGGTTTCCTTTGTTTATGCAAGGACCATCGTCGCTGCATATTCCAAAATAGTATGTAAGTTTGCAAGTGGTTGCGGATTGTTAACTGCTGAATTTAGTGAAATTGAATGGAAAGACCATCTAGTACATCCAATAGTAGCACACGATAGTGGTTTCGTTTGTCTCAGCAGGACCATCGACGCTCCATACAACTACAAAAAATGATTGTAGGTATGCCAATGGTCGCAGTTTAATTACTGTCAATTCAGCGAAGTCGTGAAGTACGTTCAAAAGCAACCAGCTCTCTAGCCGTGGTAGGTTTCGTGGGATCCTTGCCGCTCTGATCGAATGGTCATAAAACTGATGACTACAACTTATCATATATGATTCATTTTAATAGTTCTTATATGTATTGAAGAAGCATGACGACTGATTTTTAACTTGTTCTGGTATGCGTAACTTATCGTCTCAAATGGTGTTCATTTGTAGGAGTGTGTTCTTAATTTATTTTATTTATATTTTATTTTCTTTATCCATGTTTTGTTGTATTTTATACTTGTATTTTAAAATTTTTATTAGTTTATATATTTTGTCTATCAAATTTACAGTACAACCTAGAATGTCGAACGGTCAAAACAATGTTTTTCTTGCGTTGATTGGAAAGAAGGAAATCGAAAGCAATATAATTTATGCCTTTACTGTTTCTCGAGTGCACTTACAAATGTCGTAATATTTTTGGAATTCTGTTCGAAAATCAAAGAAAATATGTATTTTGCTCACCAAAATGCTCTGAAATCTACAAAAATTATTGAAATGCAGAACGTACGAACACATTGATTGATAGCTTGGCTCCCAATTGAAGAAGCTTTGACCACTATTGTGACTCTCAACTACAACAGTTAAAAACCGATTTCATACAATTGTCCAAGCTATCGAAACCTCCAAGAGTTTTATCATGCAAATTGAAAGTATTGTAAAAGATTTCAGACTCTGAAGGTGAAAATGATCCTGAAGTCTGAAGTTGCAGACTTGAAAAATCACAATCTATGCTAACGTCGTTGGTTCATAGATTAGAGAGACAACTTGATAATTCCAATAAGGAGCTCTTTCAAATAACGCAGTTATTCTAGGAATTCAGTTCAGTTAATGAAAACGTAAATCAAATAGTTTCTAAAGTAGCTAAATGCATTGAACTGATATTCCGCCAAAAGCTATTCTCTCCTTCCAGGGTAACCTCTAGTTCCTCTCTGAACAAATTTGCCCCAATCAGAATTGTATTTCAAGATACATCGGTGAAAGAGTCATTCTTCATGAAAAAGCGAGAATTTGAAAGCTCTGTTGTCCTCCATCGATCCGTCGATGGTCGTCAATGGAAAGCCAACAAATGTTTTATTCGTGATGAATTGACACCGCTATCATTAGAACTATTGCGTGAAATGCGTGACCTACAGAAGGAACTCTCTTTGAAATATGTCTGGCCTGGTAGGCACGCACAGTTCTTGTCAGAAGAGATGAGCAGGCTAGACCATTTGTTGTAAGGAATCGAAGTGACATAGAAGTTTCATCAATGGATTTACATAATTTAGTTTCGAGTGTTACTTTATCTCAAGAACGTAAAAGAATGGGCGTCCTGCAAAATAAAAGAATCTTTTCAGTTAATCGCGTATTACTGTTCCTTTATCTATAATTTCATGGCTACTTAAACAATTATTCACGATAACCTAGATGACTTCAATGAAACTTCCTACGGCGGATTCTAACATTATTTACGTATCATCCAGTGGAACATAAGAGGAATGAACAATCTCTCAAAATTTGACAGTATTCTTGAAATGGTCGATCATGCCAATCATCAGCTGATATAATCGTGATTGGAGAAACATGGAGTCAAAAATGGAAATAAAACTTTACAACATCCCTGGCTTCAATTCTGTGTTCTCATGCAGAGATAGCTCGAATTTGGATTAGCAATGTTTTAAAACCAACATAAAATATTCTGTTCCTTGTAACGTGCATTGACGGATTCCACCATTTACATGTCGAGCTAGAAATCAATGTCGTATATATGATGTTCATGGTTTTACCGTCACCGTCATGATGTGAACTGTTTCATGGATAAGTTAGAAATTGTCTGGATAACTCAAACTGTCTTCGTTCTTGTTTTCTTGTTGGTGATGTAAATATCCTTTAACTCCCAAAATAATAATGTAGTTGTAAAAGTTTCTTTACTGGAATCATATGGTTTGTTTGTACAAATACGATTCAACAGGCCAGTTAGCGCAAATATTCTTGATCACGTTGTGTGCAGAGTTGATGATGTTCAATTTACGAGAAATGATACAATTCAAATGAGTAAAGCATCATTGTATAATATTAACATCATTTAAACTTTTGAACCAAGAGCAAATCTTTAAGTAAAACTATAGTGGATCATCGTAAACTCTACTGACTTTGAACAATTTTAGAAATTTAGGTGAAGTTAAACGTCAATGCATCCGAAACATTGCTCCGCCTACAATCAACTATCAGTAAAACACTCCAAAACCATATCAAAAACATAAGCACTAAACATATCCATGGATGAGCTTAAGTCTGTGGTCCTTGATGAAACTAAAAACAATTATATCAAAAGAGTCAAAAGAAATCCCAACAATCAGCATCTGAAAGATCTTTTAAGCATATCTCCAACAAAGTAATCACGTTAAAGCGAAAGTCTAAAAAGCGTATTAAACAATCTTTGAGTAACACTCCTCATTCGAAGCTTTGGAAAAAATAAATCATATCTTTGGAAGAACTTCATCAAATGACAATATAGTTCTTTTCGAAAATGGGGTAAAATGAAGATAATCACCAAATTTGTGAAAAATTTAACAGCTATTTCACGAGTGTAGGGCAACAACTTTAGTAGTATTAATATTACTACAGATAACCCATTGTCAAATTTACGCCATGTTTCGAGCTCTATTTTCTTAAATCCAGCTTCAGCTAATGAGGTGACATTGATAATTCAGACCTTGAACGGAATAGTCCTGGCCATGATGGTATTACTGTTGATGTGATAAAAATAACTTTGTTTTCTCCAGAATCCTCGCTCAATCTTTTAATAAAATCATAGAAACCGGAACCTACCTTCATGCTTAAAAGTAGCTCGTGTTGTTCCCATATTCAAATCAGGTGATGCATGTAATAAACAATTATCGTCCTATTTCACATTATCCATATTCAATAAAATATTGGAAAAATTTTATAAATAGAATAACAACATTTCTCAAAACACAATGTATTATACGATTATCAATGGGGTTTCTCAAGGCAGTAGTACAGCCACGGCAACTGTTGAATTGTTGATGATATAATTAAAGCGATCGATTCCAAGGAATTGGTAGGTGCACTATTTCTGGATTTACGTAAGGCGTTTGATACACTAGATCACTCAGTACTTCTGAGAAAGTTGAACGCTATGGTATCAGAGGGATTACAAACCAAATTATCGGTAGCTTTGCAAGACAGAATCAATTTGTGGCTATTGGAAATTTCAAAAGCTCGTTTCAACCTATTAGAGTTGGTGTTCCCAAGGGGAGTAATATTCGCCCATAATTATCTCTTCTATATGTGAATGACCTCAGCAGGTTACAGTTGAAGGTTTATTCGCCGATGACACCGCATTATTTTATCCACATGTTGATGCAAACACAATTGTGAATTTTATGGCCCAAGATTTGGTAACTTTGTCGAAATATTTTCATCTAATTTACTGTCGTAAATTTTTCTAAAACTAAGATATGATTTTCCCTCCAGTTAGGAAAAAAGTGGATCAACATAGGCAAGTCTTACTCAATTCTAGTCCCATTGAAGAAGTAAAATCATTTAAATATTTGGGATTAATATTAGACTCACACTGAGCTGGGTTGATCACATAAAACATCGAAAGAAAGGTCACATCCTTTTGGAATATTACGTAGAGTCACTATTTTGTTCACGCAATATACTTCTAAAATTCTATTTTGCCCATATTCACTCTAGTTTGAATTCTTACATTAACATGGGGTCGTGCATCCAAATCATCACTAAGAAGCCTCAAATCTTGCAAAACAGATGCTTGAAAACCATATTCAATACCTTTTATATCCTTCTTTGCACTATATTCTGAAAACTTCACAATATCCTGCCAATACAAAGTCTTTGTAACTTACAGACAGTTATATTTGTCCATGATACGTTGCACAACAATTGTTTTCATACACCATCAATATGCCGTCACTCCTCACAACTATCCTACCAGGCAAGCTACCAATTGATCAAATTAGAGCACTTACAACATTTGGTCAAAAAGATTATCAATCATTGGTCGACTTTACAATCAATTACCAGAGCGCTTGAAAGCATTGAATAATCGCCATGCCTTTAAATTCCATGTGAAACAACATAAACAGAATCTACACGATTCTAGGTTAATTTACTTATCTAATGTACATATTATCCCAACTACCGAAACATGTAAATTGAAATTTGTAAATTTTAGTAATATTATATTTGTTTTAATTATTAGTTCTTAAAATTAAATTGCTAATTCCTAAAAGGAACACCGTTCCACTGAGATATATTACATCCCTTATTTTGTGTATACCTTTTTGATCTCAGCTCATAGCCTTATTTTTATTATTTGTTTTGTTTTGCTGTCCAGATAGAGCTGAGATAGTTGCGTCCACTACCAGGCGGCTCCATGGGAGCTTTTGGTGTGGGGATAGTGGCAGTCAAAAAAAAAAAAAAACTTCTCATAGAACTTTCGTGTGTTATTGGCGCGGTACAGTTGCTCGTCTTTTCACGGTCTCGACCTTCCTGCTGCGCTTTTCCTCCGGAAATCGAGTTTTGTCTGTTCCGCGTCCGTTTATATCGTGCCTTGTTCGCCCTCGTGCGGTGTTGCAACAATCTCGCCCATGCTGCATTCTTCTCTCCACTAACTGCTCACATTTGCCGTCATCCAGTCGTTTCTCTGATCCGGGGCACCGTGCAGTGCAGCGGTTGCGGTGCTATAGCGGATCGAATATCTCTCAGCCATCTCCAAGACGCTGCGCCTAGCTGCTCTTCCGTTGAATTCCACAGCTGCTGCGCTATTCTTGGCTAGTCTGCCGTCTTGTAGCCGCACAATGTAAAACCGCGGCGTCCAACCTCGACGCGTGTTGTACACCGTCTAAAGTTTTGAGCAGGCTTCTGCAACGAAGTAGTATCGGATTCAATATTCGCACTGCGTAAGTGCGGACGTTCGTGATGTCGGAGAAAAAAATTACCGTAGATTTGGTTCGTGGTCGATTTGGTTTCGTTTCTTGGTTGAGTGATCTCCATGTGGCCTTGCGGATATTTTGCGGGAAGAAGGTGCTTCGGACACCATTCCGCGGGAGGCTGCGAAGTTTATGCATCGTTGGCCGTTATCATTTGATACTCGATTGCTCGTAATTTGGTTTTCCAGACGGTTTATTGGGCCTGCTCAAACCTCCTGTCTCGTCCGAGGGCCGTCGTGTCAGGTCTGTTTTGTCCCACTGACACCAGGACTTGGGCTTGTGGCGTGAGCGGCACCCGTCACTTTAGCGGAGCCTACTTGCGAATACATGCAGCTTTTTATAGGAATTTAACAGGGCCCACTGTCAAACCCCGCCACATCCTAAGCAAGCCCCACAACTCGCAGATGGCATGGGGAGGATCATCAAGCGCTTGGACATAGTCCTAGTCCCTGCCACCTTACCAATAATCAAATTTTCAAAACGACTTGTCTAGTTTCGTAAACAAAGAATCAAACACGATTTAGTGATTCTGTTAGCCCTTCCGAGCAAACCAACAGCATCAACGCGTAGCAGAAGCCTTCACAACGTGTTGATAGGGTTTATTGGCGTGGAATGCTATCAGAATCGCCAAATCTGCATTTAAATCTTTGTTTACAAAAGCGAATAAGTCGTTTGAAAGTAATATAATAGAATAAAAATGAAAAAAAATTTTCAGAGCTTATGGAACTGAATTTGCCAACTATAATTCTTTTTCCAAATCCACACGCCTTGAAAAAGGCACACTTCTGCCAACATGCAAACGACATGCCAAACTTTTCACATTCTAACACCCTTCTTTGGTCAGCAATTCACATTATCAATGTGATGCAGCCAAAGTTTCCTTTTATATCTACGAGAATATGGAGATTTT
>NW_026942329.1:33491-63802 GCF_024139115.2 Armigeres subalbatus
AATAATATATGTTTTATTCATATGAAATAATTGGAGTAAAAGAAAAAATGTCAAGTTTCCAAAGACCGACTTTGAAGTAAATCCCCAACGTACTATTTTTTTAATTAACCACGTAGAAATGAAATGATTTATGTTGTCCATAAACTCATTATTTGGATTAAACTCATATTCTACGATCATCGGGGGTGAGAATAGGTCAAAACTTGTTTAGAATGTTTTAGTAGCAAGAAAAATAATTAATTATAATAGTCCTTTTTGAACGATTTTGTTATCGACCTCTTGGCTGTCAGTAACAGCGATGACTCGTGCTTAACCCATCGTCACCCCCGCCCGGTGGCGGTATTTGAATCAATCTTCGTTTTTACTATTTTTTTCTCAAATAAAAATAAACAAATAGTAATTTCTCATCAAATATATCCTTTAGGTACATTAATATTTTAATACAAAACACTGAGAATAACGTATATTAAAATATATAACATAACTTTATGCATAAACGCATAATAATATTTACTTGCTATTTGATATTCGTTAAATTCGATGGACGACATCACAACACATCTAAAACATGTGTTGGCAGTCAAAAAGTTGCAACCAAACCGTTCGTATTTGCAGTGGCAAATGTTGCACCGCCGGTGTACACCGTTCGGAACAAACGAAAACGACATTAATCATTAATCCAAAAAATCCCTTTTCACCAATAAAAGCCAATGCAACTATAACCAACAAGTTTCTCACAATAATGAAACCTTCATATTAACTTGATACTTTATTTTAAACCAAACTTTATCAATAATAGTTTAGCGATGAATCTTGAACTAAACGTAAAAACAATAAAAGCTGTAAATGGCACAACTATGGGATTATGAATAAACATGGATCCATGATCAGATTATATTTGTCACATATTATCCACTTTCACTCGGGTTACTTCTCAGGTAAGCTCAACACTTACCTGACGAGTGAACGTCGTAGTAGTAACATGTTTTATATGTATCGTTCAGATTGATTTATTTGGTGCTACGAGATCAACCTTTCCGCACTCATACAAACAGATCCCCAAAGAAACCAATTTTGACAGAAGAAGTACCACGAACACGGAGTACTGCAGTCATTGCAGCTAGATCCACTTCAGGTTTTCGTGAAATTGATTGTTTTACTTGTGTGGCTTCACCACATGCTCTAATCGAGAGATTACATTGATCTTTGCACAAATCAATAGAATAGAATCCAGCGATGTGGAAGAAGTGCGATTCAACGCTTTTATCATTCGGGTTGATATTATTTTTCTACCAGATCTCCCAGACCAATGGTAAGTAGTTCGGATTGTTATACCAGAAAGAGACAACCTCATCGATCTATAAAGCACGTATCAAAGTTGTCTTGGAAGCCACCGAAATCGAAAGTGATATTCTTGATCCTAACAAAAAGACCTTGAGAGTCGGTTCGTCACCTATGCAGCACTCCTTCGCTTAAATCACTCTAAATATCACACCTCGGAGCCAACTCATATAAAGTGGAAGCTAAATTTAGAGTTTTTCTCGTCGTCTTCGTCGTCGCTGTCGTCATCAAGGGCATCGTTCTATACTGTGTATTTGTTCGATGAAGCGCATTGATTCATATATTCATTGCTTTGCGGATTCAGCGAAATGCAAAATATTCTAACGAATGTAAATTTGATATCCAAATATAGCGTACTGAAACGATGCTACCAGTGCAGATCGCGAGGCGAGCTCGCGGCAGCTGCGGATCCGTTCACGTTCAATGCAACCCAGGCGGAGAACGAGCGTGGCGTGACAGCCGCCGTGCGCGTCCGGTTGGTGCGGAAAGGTGATTGAAGGACAAGGATCGTTCAGGGAAGATGGTGAGTAATGATTGTTGAAATTCTCTTCATTACGAAAGGTAAACATTTAGATTCCCTTCACTTGTAGATTACGATATGGCCACACAGCGGATGTGCGTGCAGCGTGGTCCATCGGATTCGGAAGATCGGTGCGCCACACAGTGACAACTACAAGAAAGTCTATATGTGCTTCTGCCAGAGATCTGTGCAATGGTGCAAACAAATGCACAAATTTCGTTGAACTTTGTAATGATAGCGGCAACATTGACCGGAATGCTATCAACGGTAATAAGATTTCATTGGGGTACCTATCCGAGGCGATGATCAGAGTTGAACTGGAACCGTACTAACCCGAATGCCGTCCAGAAGAGATTGTAAAATATTCATATATATTTATTTTATAGTGCACTAGAATTATGCAAATATAGTACAAGTGTATAAGATTTTGTGGAATATTGAAATTTTTCATGTGATTTAGAAGCTAAATGTAGAATTACATAAATGCACATTTTGTATATTCATATTATCAAATTTTAAATAAAAGTTACTTTTTGAACACGAAGTGTTTCAAAATAGGCTTTGTTCAAAAGGTTGGTACGGTGTAAGTAGAATTATACTCAAATCTCAACCATCAAAGCCTCATACGCGAGCTAACTTGCTTGCGATTCTGAAGATTCGTTAACTACATAACGCAAAAAATAGTCATTTTCATCCCCCCGCCCCCTTTGTCACACTTTTGTATGAAGACCGAAAATGTTGTATGGGTCGTCATACCCTCACCCTTTAACGTTATGTATTTCTGGGTGTTCCTGAAAAAAAAAACATCGCGCTTGAGTTTTTCGGACAGAATCGCATCGTTTCGCTCATTCAATGAAAAATAATTTTGCTCCAAAAAGCACCAAACCAAACGGGGACGTTTCGTGTAAAAAACAGTTCTAAATTTAAATAGGGGAACTGTTCCGTTTTCCATCTCACTGAACATATATACATCTCATCGCGGAGCATGAGCATTATGACCCCACAATTCGTAGTTGCTACTCCGTGATTGACTAGAACTTGCGAATTGCACAGAGAACACAATAAATGGGGCTTGGGATTAGCTACCCATTCTCAATGTACACGTTTCGGGAGCTCAAATATTTGAAGTTAATAACGGCGCCGGCCACGTCCTTCGCATATAGGAAGAGAAGATTGCTAGTCCGACTCTCGTTGCTACTGGAGACCGAGTATACCTCTGCATCTGCACGATTGTCTTGGGGTGAGATATTGTTTAAGTTACAAAGGATAATTTATCTGGATTCACTTCGGTAAGTGATGCGATCTATGGAATGGGAAATAACAATAATTCGCTGTCTCGCCACGAGAAAAATGTTAAACCATGCAAATTTGGTGGCATATAAAACTTGAGAGGAATCGCGTTTAGGGCGACCGAATTGCACTCTGTACTCACTTGCCCGATAGGTACTGCAAACGATGGAAGATCGTCGTTTTCTCGACCCGATCAAAGCGCAATACAAGCGCATGATCCACCAAATATCAAACAAATATTATTTACTCTGCTCGCGACGAATAATACACGCACTGTATTTACTTGCTCAATGGGTACTGCAAACTATTGAGGATCGCGCTTGTTTCGACCAGAGCAAAACGCAATACATCCGACCGGACTCGATACAAATTTTTACTTTCTGATTAATTTACTCACCCACACAAAGCAGAACAAACCATTGATGATCGCCCGATCGTTCTGCTTACAGAAGAAAACACGACCGGAGTCAATGCAAATTTTACTTTCTTTCACAAATGACACAGACCACATTGCTCCAAAAAGTAAAAAACTAGTTGCATTAGTGAAAACGAGAACTCGAAATATTTTTTTATGTTTTTTTAGTCTAGTCGCTGTTAATTTGAAATTGTTCTAATTCTCGTCCGATTGCAATTATTTAATTTTCAAAATCCATAATGCTTGTTAAATAAGTACCAAAAACATATTCCATGCAATAGAATTTTATCTTTTTTAAATATAGTACAAATATTTATGAAAAATTTTGAGTAATAGCTGAAAAACGTGTTGTGCAAAATCATCAAAACACATAGAACATGATAAATATTCAAAACATTCTAAAATATTCGATGCTATATGAGTAAATCAAATTTTGTACATATGTAACCATAAAGTGGAAGAATCCTTGAAAAATAGGAATTATTCAATAAACAAAGTGTATTTATTATTATCGGAACGGTCTATAATGGCGGATATTTTCAATTCCAGTCAAAACTTACGGGTAAAGTTTTGATAATTGTATAATTTTTTATTTGCAAAAATCAATGGGACAAAGTCTCAAATGTTCAATCCAATCTACCTATTCGAAACAAAATGTTGAATAATATGTTAAGAGTATACTTCTGAACTAAAATCTTGAGTCTGAAGGTACGGAAGCCTTCATTTGAGAGCAAGAAGGCTTTTCATTCGAAAAACTCAGTTGCTTTGTTGTAAGATAATTAAAGCATCCTTCTACGCTTCGAAGCCTCCTTCCAAGCATCTTGGAAGTCTTCTTTCAAGAGGCCTGGAAGCTTCTTTTCATAAGGAAAGTCTGCTCGGAACGAGACGCGAAAGACTTTCAAAAGGCTCTAGGTGTCATACAAGATACAGCATCCTTTATGGTCTGAAAACCGCCTTTCAAGACCCAGAAGCCTCAATTCAAGAGGCCTGCAAGCCTTTCTTCAAGAGGCTCGTACCTACGAGAGGCTCCGAAATCTTCTTTCAAGAGGCTCAAAAGCGTCTTTTCAAGATGCTTGAAAGTCTCCATTTGAAGAGGCTCGTGTTCTTTCAAGAGGCTCGGAAGCTTCCCTTCAAGAGGCTCGGAATTCTTTTTTCAGGCGTATTTTCAAGATTCTCAGGTAGATTCTCAAGGTAGTTCTATATCAAGTACAGGGGATGGACAAAATAATTAGGATAGGCAAATTTTGGGTAAAATTAGATTTGTTGCGATTACCTTAGTTATCATCCTATTTTGACAATTCAGGCATGCCTGAACTGTATAATGCAGTTTGAGAGGGTCCATGGAATTGACTATGCCACCGGATCCCGGAGATATTCCGGGTTTTTCGGAGTAGGTTCAAACCGCAAATTTGGTAGATATTAGGATAAGTTGTGGTTAAAAATTGAGTAATATTAGTAACCACAAATGAAGTAGGGCTCTTGCTGATTGGAACCATATATTGGGATTTGGAATCGGATCAGAATCAAGTGAGATATGGCCATTTTTATAATCGGTCTGATCGATACTTATCAAAGGGTCAGGCAACTTCATTTGAATCTCGCTTTATGGTAGATCGTCCACAATGATTTTATACCAGAAAGCTTCTAATGTGTCAAGAATGAAAACCAATTGAAACGGATCCTGAGGCGTGGATGTCCCGGGAACCTGTGAATGGGGACATTAAGTTTTAGCACCAAAATCAGTCATTCGACGGTTCTTTTTCATGGTTTTCGATCAGGAAGCGAAGTAGCATATAAATGGTCCATTGACGGCTCTGACCACTTCTAGGATCTACGGATTGGCCCCGGGAACCAGTGGAAGGGACATTTGTTTTATCACCAAAACCAGTTGTTCGAGCTCTTTTCATAGTTCTCGACCAAGAAGCGAAGTATGAATATGTCAATTGATGTTATGACCGCTTCCAGGACCTACGGATTGGCCCCGGGAACCTGTGGAAGGGACATTTAAGTTTTAGCACCAAAACCAGTCATTCGAAGGCACTTTTTTCATGGTTTTCGATCAGGAAGCGAAGTATGATTAAAAAAAATGGTCAATTGACGGCTCTGACCGCTTCCTGGATCTACAGATTGGCCCCGAGGAACCTCTGGAAGGGGACATTTTAGTTGTACCACCAAAACCAGCCATTCGACAGCTCTTCATTAATGGTTATCGATCAGGAAGCGAAGTATGAAAATAAAATGGATCATTGAGCTCTGACGCTTCCAGGACCCACGGATTGCCCTGGGGAACCTGTGGAAGGGAACATATAAGCTTTAGCTTCAAAATCAGTCATTCGACGGCTCTTTTTCATGGTTTTCGAATGAAGCAAAGTATAAATATTAAAGGACCATTGACAGCTTTGACCGTTACAGTACCTACTGGTGCCCCGAGGAACCTGTGGAAGGGACATTTTAGTTTTACACCAAAATCAATCAATCGACAGCTCTTTCATATAAGCAAAGTATGAATATAAAATGGACCATTGATGACGCTGACGCCTTCAGGACCTACAGATTGTCCCGAAAACCAGTGGAAAGGAAATTTAAGTGCAGCACCAAAACAAATAACTTGACTGCTATTTTTCGTGATTTTGATCAGAAAGTGAAGGTGGTTGGACTGATTATCCGAGTATCGATTTTTTTCACTCCGGATAATCGAATCCGATAATCGAATCACTAGAAAAAATCAAATCTGCAATTAAATGACGAAAAATTATGTTTTATTGATTTGCAGTGGTGTAGTCAGAAATTATTTTGAAAAACCCTTATTAATCCACCTACCGGTATCGGTGACTTTCTGATATATAGGAGTATTTTTGCCATAACTGTGAGTTCATAGTACGATCTGGCCAGTTTTCAAAGAAAATGAGACAGGATTCCCATTCGAATCGAACTTGATGGTTAAGAATAGATGCCAAAAATAACTAGACTAGGGAACTGATGGTTTTGGCCATGTTCCTACACAATTTGCGAATAACTCCAAAAATAAAGCACTGGGAGGGTTATTAGTTCTAACAAAAGATAGGGTTACTGCTCCTGGACTTCATCTCATAGCTCATATTGGTCTCAGAAAAACAAAGCAATGAAAAGGTATTTTGTTTGTATTTTTGATTTTTTCAGCAGTGAGCATGACAGAGAAAAAGAAGCGACGAAATTATGTGCGGAATTTCTTTGTTTCGCTATGAGATGAATATATGTACAGTGAGATGGAAAACGGAACAGTTCCCTAAATTCTCACGATTCAGCGCTGCTTTTAACTGATCGATTATTTTGGAAAATATGTATTTTTCAGGCGTATAGGACTAAGTTGGCCAAAACCAGTAATTTCCGCTATTTACGCACTTTTGTAAAAAAATAGTATTTTGGCTATTATTTCGAACCCAAAGTTTTATCTATTTAGTCAATTTTCAACAAAAAGCTATGAAACTTTTGAGTCAATTGCCCGATCTATCCATTTTTCAATAGGAAACAATATAAAGGCTCTCCCAGACCTGAGTGATTTATCATCGCTGAAAACTATAGATAGTGGAATATATAGATGAGCGAAGATAAATCCTCTGTCTCCAAACGAACTGTCAAACGTGCTCCAAACGAGCATTACGTCACTATTTTAATGGAAACGTTAAGGGCCGGTATATGCGTGTGCACGGCAAAAAATCGACTCGCATGCTTTCGCTCATCTATAGATTCTACTATCTATAGCGAAAACTAGTCGCGCGATTTTATCGTTGGGTCGTTGTAGGCAATGTTCCAGTTACTCTTCCACTCCAACGGCGACAGAATCGCACTGCCAAGCGTTAGAATCGCGTCGCAATTTTTCGGTCACGTGTTAGGGGACCTTGATAAGATTTCCATTAAATGCAAACAGTCGCAAGCAAATTGGATAAGGATAAGTGCCAAAATATAAATTCGCCGACCATAGATGATCGGTATATAATACTATGAATCCTCGAGACATCAAAAATATGTGTTTTTGGAGCGAACAATAGCCTTTCGGTACACTTTTGTCGAGGGAGACAAAAGGGATCTTTTGAATCAAATATTAGGGCAATATAGAGTTGTTCTACATATTTATTTTATTTGAGAATCAATTAAAATGTCCACAAACTTCTCACTTCAAGAACTTTTCCGTGGAAGCCGCCACCATAGAACGATCCGTTTGATGCATAACATTGGTGCAGAATTCGCTCTCAATTTATAATTAACGACGATGGACATAAAGCATAAGGCTTTTTTCATGAAGACATGAAAACAAATTGTCTGTCATCGATACAAATGAGAGAAACGGGGCAGAGGAAATTTCCCATTTCCCCATGTTGTGATAAAACGCTTCGTTCTAGTACAATTGCCATAGAGGATCATGCAAAACAAGTCAAAATGCTCCATCAGCGCCAATAATGTCCTTTCAATTGAGTTTTCTAAAGGAATTTGCAGTAATACGTATCAGGAATAACTATTAGTTATGAAATAGTCTATTGTTTTCATAATGACCGTCGTTGATCCGGACATCTACCAAACCGACTAGAAATCGACATCGATATCAGGCTGATTGACAAATTTGTCATTATGACAAACAGTGTACGATATTAATGCAATCGTGAATTTGAGAAAATCTTCAGCAACAAACGTTTCTCGATGGATTTCCAATGATGACAGGTCCTTGCAATCTCTTCTGGTAACGTGTTTCCGTTTGTTGCTGAAGATTTTCTTGATATTTAGATTTTTGCGTTACGTAATTAATGGATTATTCCTTAAAGTGATATTTTGCAAGATAGTTCCTTTAGAAAGCTACGTTCATATTTCTTCATATAATCTTATTTTGCATGAATATAACAGTATAATCATTTCAATTCATGAAGTTGATATACAAGCTCATAGTCAAATTTCAGATACAAACGACCCTTTTCAACTCCCTCCCACAACCTAGATACGTAATTGTTAAAATAATCATAGTGTATATTATCTTATTGAAAATAAAAATTTAGAATAAAAAAATTTTATGAGAAATAATACTCCGGATAATCGAGTCTAAAATTCCGGATAATCGAACCCCGGATAATCGAGTCCCCGGATAATCGAGTCTCCGGATAATCGAGTCCGACCTGTATGAGTATAAATTGAACCATTAATGGATCTGACCGCTTCCAGGACTTCCAGGACGGATTGCCTTCGGGGTACTGTGGACATTTTATGCACCAAAACAAATCATTGGACGGCTCTCGGCTTTCATGGGTTTCAATCAGAATGTGAAGTATGAACAAGAAGTGGTCCATTGACGGCTCTGACCGCTTTCTGGACCTGCGGATTAGCCCCGGGGAACCTATGGAAGGTTACATTTCAGTTTTAGTATCAAAACCAGTCATTCGACGGCTCTTTTCGTTTTCGATCACGAAGTATGGATATAAATGGACCTGACGGCTCTGACTGCTCTGGAAATACCGAATGCCCCGGGATTATTAGTGAAAATAAACGTTTTTCGATCAGGAAACGAGGGGATATGAAATGCCAGGATCATTTTAAAATATTACCCGAATATTTTTTTTTTTCAGTCTTATTACTGCCTACTTCATACTTCGCTTCCTGATCCAAAGCCATCAAAAAAGAGCCGTTGTATGACTAGTTTTGGTGTTGAAACTGAAATGTCCCCTTCCACGGGTTCCCTTTCTGTAGGTCCAGAAAGCGATCAGAGCCCTCAATGGTCACTTTTATATCCATTTCTCGATTCCTAATCGAAACCACTAGAAAAGGGCCGTCGAATGACTGGTTATGATTCTTAAAATAAAATGTCCCCTTCCAGATTCCTAGGGCAATCCAGGGCCCTGGAAGCGGTCAGAGCCGTCATTAATCATTTTATATTCATACTTCGCTTCCTGAACGAAAATCGAATGACTGGTTTTGATGCTTAAACTAAAATGTCCTCATTCACAAGTTCTTGGGGGGCAATCAGCGGTCAGAGCCGTCAATGGTCATTTTTCGCTTCCTGATCGAAATTCATGAAAGAAGAGCCTTCGAATGACTGGGTTTGATGAAAACTAAAATGTACCCTTCCACAGGTTCCCCGGGGACAATCCGTGGTCTTGGAAGGCGTCAGAACTCAATTGACCATTTTATATTCATACTTCGCTTCTTGATCGAGAACCATGAAAAAGAGCCGTCGAATGACTTTTTGGTGATGAAACTAAAATGTCCCTTCCACAGGTTCCCGGGCCAATCCGCAGGTCTTGAAAGTGGTCAGAGCCGTCAATGGATTATTTTATATTCGCCTGCTTCCTGATCGAAACCATGAAAAAGAGCCTTCGAATGACTGGTTTTGGTGGTGTGACGGTCTGCCCACCGTTCCCGGGGAAATCTGTAGGTCCTGGAAGCGGTCAGAACCGTCAATTGACCATTTTATATTCATACTTCGCTTCTTGATCGAGAACCATAAAAAGCCGTCGAATGACTGGTTTGGTGCTTAAACTCAAATGTCCTCCAGGTTCCCTGGGACAATCCGTAGGTCTTGGAAGCGGTCAGATCCGTCAATTGACCATTTTATATTCATACTTCGCTTCTTGATCGAGAAATATGAAAAAAGAACCGTCGAATGGCTGGTTTTGGTGATGAAACTAAAATGTCCGCTTTCACAGGTTCCTCGGAGCCAATGTGTAGATTCTGGAAGCGGCCAGAACCATCAATTGACCATTTTATATTCATACTTCGTTTCTTGATCAAGAACCATGAAAAAGGAGCCGTCGAATGACTGGTTTTGGTGCTAAAACTAAAATGTCCGCTTTCACAGGTTCCTCGGTGCCAATCTGTAGATCCTGGAAGTGGTCAGAGTCGTCAATGGACCATTTTATATTCATGCTTTGCTTCCCGATAGAAAACCATGAAAAAAGAGCCTTCGAATGACTGGTTTTGGTGGTAAAACTAAAATGTCCCTTCCATAGGTTCCCTGGGCCAATCGTAGGTCTTGAAAGTGATCAGAGCGTCAAGGATTATTTTATATTCATGCTTCGCTTCCTGATCGAAAACCATGAAAAAGAGCCTTGAATGACTGGTTTTGGTAAAACATGTCCCTTCCACCGGTTCCCGGGGAAAATCGTAGCTTGAAAGAGGAACCGTCAATTGACCATTTTGTATCTACTTTGCTTGATTGAGAACCATAAAAAGAGCCGTCGAATGACTGGTTTGTATAACACTAAATGTCCGCTTCCACAGGTTCCTCGGGGCCAATCTGTAGATCCTGGAAGTGGTCAGAGCAGTCAATGGACCATTTTATATTCATACTTTGCTTCCTGATCGAAAACCATGAAAAACGAGCCGTCGAATGACTGATTTTGGTGCTAAAACTTAAATGTCCCCATTCACAGGGGACGTATCGATCGGAACCGATTATAAAGAAGAATTGATAAGTATCGATCGGAACCGATTATAAAGAAATGGCCATATCTCACTTGATTCTGGTTCGATTCCAAATCTCAATATATGGCTCCAATCAGCAAGAGCCCTACTTCATTTGTGGTTACTAATATTACTCAATTTAACAAACTTCTCCTAATATCCACCACAAATTTACGGTTTTAAACCTACCTCCGAAAACGGAATATCTTCGGAATCCGGTGGCATAGTCAATTCGGACATACCGTCAAACTGATTAATTTTCTAGTTCAGGCATGCCTGAATTGTCAAAATCGGATGATAACTAAGGTAGTTGCAATAAATCTAATTTTACCCAAAATTTGCCTATCCTAATTATTTTGTCCATCCCCTGTACATGGTATGTTATAACATTTCTTCCTCCCTAGCGATTAAGAATAGTAGATTAGTGAACATGTATTCATAGATCGAGTCTGCTTGGTGCTTTTCTGATTCTCTGGGATCTTCGTAGGTCACTACGGCTAGTCGGTGTTGAATCGTTCGATTGTAAGGTTTCGTGTTGTACCGGCCTTTGATCTATTAAAGTGTTCGAATTAGGTGTCAACAGGAATGACATCTTGTCAATCGATGGGTCATTTGCATCAAATGAGACTATTGGCACGTCAACTGGAGGCTCGATACGTGGAGTTCGAGGGAGGTACGGTCGACAAGTACTATAAATCTTAGGAAACTCAAATGATGAATCTCGTCTCAACGGGCCCTGCCTTAACTGGTCAATGTGGCGCTTCCACAACCTTCCGTCATCAAGCTCTACCATATATGTAACCTCCCTACTCGCTCTGTTACCACTTCGACCTCCATTTCTCAGATTGAGAAAGGAAGTCCCTGCACCACTCTATCATTTACCTCAAACCCCGAAGTGCTTTTCTCCCCTCTATTGCAACACTTTTTCACTGTTAGGGACCATTAGATCGATTCGCGACCTCAGTTGTTCACGAAACCATCATCGAAGAACTTTTGCCGGTAGCAGGATGAATTGTTCTTCTGTAGGCCATTAGTATGTTGTGCAGCAACTTCTGAATTTCTAATCTTGGACACTGTAGAGACTTTATTTTGTCTTTAAAGGTTTGAACGTATCGTTCGGCTTGGCCATTTGTAGCCGGGTGATAAGGTGCGCCCATTTATGGACGATTCCATTCTTCAAAAGTTCAAATTGCACAGAAGTGAACTGCGTTCCACGGTCTGTAACAAGCACAGATGGCAGACCAAAAGTGGCGAAATAATCGCGCAGTCTGTGGTATCTGTCGTCATGTCAGGGATAATCTTAACCTCAGGCCACTTATTATAGGCATCCACAATAATGAGATAGTAAAATCCCATGAACGGACCAGCGAAATCGGCATGAATACGTTGGAAACGGCTCAGCGGGTCTTTCCCAGCAGTGTGTTTGCACCTTGAGGGTCACTTCTTGTCCTTGTACAACTAACACAATCACGCGACAGCTCAGATATCCTCGATCGATTGACTCCACCAACAGTAAGATCTGGCGAGGGATTTCATTCTTGAAACACCTAAATGTCCAGAGGTAGTTCTTCAAGGACTCTTGCGCAGTGGACCAGGAATGTAGACTCGAATACCTTTCATTAAGCATTCACTTGCAATCTGTATTTACTCTGGTCAATCCCAAATCTGTGTCGCCCTCTGTTGACTTCCTGTCTTTAGCCCTGAATAAGATTACGGATAGATTCATCTTGGCTGGTGTATTCGCTAGCTCTTCGATGGAAACAGGTAATGTACGAATTTGATCCAACTCAATGATGTCGACTTCTTCGATGCGCTTTTATTAATGCTGTCCGTGACAGGTAGCCGTGACATTCCGTCAGCATTTTTATGATCCTTAGAAGGTCGATATCGTAATCATACTGAAATGATTCCAGGAACAACGGCGTAATGCTACATACGCAGAGCAGATAGTGTAGCAAACCTTTGTTTGGTGAAAAGATTTGGCAACAGGTTTGTTGTCCGTGATCAGTACAAACTTTCGACCAAACAGATATTGGAAACTTTTAACACCATAGATAATGGCATACGCCTCCCCATCCACTTGAGTATAGTTTTGCTGTGTAGAATTCAAAGTTTTGTGATGCGTATTGAATAGGGCGCTCACTGCCATCCGGATACGTGTGCCTAAGTACCGCGCCAACACCATATGGTGAGGCATCTACGGCGAGATCCAGAGGCAAATTTGTGTCATGATGAACGAGAACTGTGTCCGACTACATCTCTGACTTAATCCATTCAAATGCGGTTTCACAATCGCGATCCCATTAAAAACGGTTTTATTTTTAGAAGATTGTTATGGTAGATTTGGTACTAAGATCGAATAAACCTGCCATAATAATTCACTGACCTGAATGCTCTGACCTCCTCCGATTTCTTTGGTCTTGGCATCTCCTGTATGGCAGAAACCTCTCTTTCATTTAAGGATGCCATCGAGGTCACCACGTATCCACAATACTCGATACTACTAGCGAAAACTCACACTTAGGAAAATTCACACCAGACCATGCTCATCAAATCTTTTGAGGACTTCTTCAACCGTGCTAGGTGAGTCTCGTCATCTGGACCCTGACCTTCACATCGGCCAAGAAAACAGACAAGCGGTATACCCTGGAGAATCTGAGAAATCTCCTTTGAAAAATGGCGGGAGCAGAAGCAACTCCATACATTAGCCTAGTAGGTTGAAATAAGCGAGGTGGGTATATCAATAAATGCTGATCTTCAGGTCTCACGCTCATCTGCAGCTCAAGCTTGAGCAGATCTAGTTTCGAAAACTTCTTACCGCCATGTTTGCGTCGACCGTAGGTAAATGGATGTTCGTCGATCAGCAAATGCATTCACAGTCAATTTGTAATCTCCACATAGGCGGACCTTGTTAGCCGACTTCATCACTGGTACTACTGAGTACCCACTCGCTATTATTAACCTTAATCAAAATCCCATTTTCAACCATTTCGTTTATTTCTTGTTCAACGGTATCAGAATAGAGAAAGGAAGAGTACGAGATTTCAGAAACACAGGATTCGAGTTTTAGAGTAAGACTAGCTTGTATTTTGTCATCTTGCCAACAGTACTATCGAAAACAGAGGAAACTGATCAATAAGAAATTCACTTGTTCAGAAAGTGGTGTATGCAATTCATTCGATCGACGAAGTCTGAGCTAGACATCCATTTTCCAGTTCAGCGTAGAGCACGCATCACTCTCTGCCGAGTAGAGGATGTCGGTTTGAATCAACGACGAAAACCGCAATGTTTGCATTTTGTCTTATCGCATCATTTGAGCGTTAGGTACCGAACACATGTGTTTGGTTTCCGCAATACTCACAGCTTCAAGTCAGTTTTGCGAGCGGAAGATTCTTGAAATATTTATCTCTGTCAGTAGCACTCACCAAAGACAGGGTGACCCACTATCCACTTCAAATTTGATCATCGAATTATTAACTGTAAGCCACGTAGATTCAGACATAGTTTTATTATCGTGATTCTTGCAATTAAACGTCAATGACGCAGATATCATCGATCATTTCTTCCCCCGATTCATCAGATTTTTCCCCCTCTTCGACCAAATGCATTTTGTATTTTCTTTGGATGTTACCTTTCCTGCCTTTGCATTCCTCTGGCAAACTGAGGCAAACACGTTGCAAATGTCTCTTCTTTTGCAATAACCATACAGTTTCTTTGTGTACAGACATTTGCAAGGTGTGCCGCACTGCTCAACGAGTAACATGATTTATTAGTATTGTTAGTTACCTTGTTCACAACTGATTGATGCCGTTGAGCTGCGCTGTCCATCAAGTTGAGATCGTGCATTTTCCGGTTGAGAACCTCTGCACCTTCGCCGGAGGCCTCCATCGACAGCGAAATCTCTTCACCTTCCGAATGTCAACTCCTTTTCCTCGATTAGGCGGGTTCTGATACGCTGGTTACGAGCCAAACACGAGTTGGTTTCGCAAAGCTTTCAGATAATCGCCAAACTTGCAGTCTTTGCTTCACGTTGCAATGCCGCAATGAACTGGCAAACGATTCGCCTTCCACCGGGTTCGAGCTCTGAACTTCCACAATTCCACCATTTCGAAAGGCTCTGGATCATAGTACGCCGCAAGTACATCAACGATTTAGTAGCAATACGTAATCACTGAACGAAGTACATCGATCAATACATTCATTTTTTTTTCCAAGTTCGTTTATTTGGTAGGCTCAGGCGTGTATAACACTTTACGGAGCCATATTTCTTTGTGATATATACAATCAATGTCATTTTTTTAGTTAGTAAGAGAGGGATAGGAGCCAGCGTACTCGTGGTGACTCGAGGTTAGTTTACAATATTAAAGGATCGACGAGGCTTAGGATTCGGAATCAAGGAATTTCGGCTGCTCATCCGGGCATTTGGCATAAGGGACGATGTGGCGTGTCGTCGTGCTCGAGGATTGGTTCTACTGGGAGCGTCTTCCGGATGGCCTGAGTAACGGAGATCTACGGAACATAGAGACAGAGACAGTAAAAAAAAAAACTTTGACAGAAGAAAAAAAATTAGATTTTGATCTCAGAATCACAAATGAAACTATAAATGGCCTGCATATAGACCGCATCACGATCCCCCAAAACACCTCGAATTTCCCTGAAGGGTTGTTTACCTCGGGCCACTAGGGTATCCAATAGTCGCTCTCTGGAGGCGTCATTTTCCGAGCAGAACCAAACTACGTGATCGATGTCATCATAACCTACATAAGTTGCTATCGACAAGGTTTATTCTGTACAGATGTGCGTTTAGTGAATAGTGATTGGACATAAGTCTCGACATCACGCGAATGAAGCCTCGACTTAAGTCCTCACCTCTGAACCACGCTCGCCCAGAAACTTTTGGAACTATGGAAAATAGCCACCGTCCGAGTTCATTGTGTGTCCAATTCCTTTGCCAACTTTGAAGAGTACTCTGACGGACTAATGGGAAAAACTCGTTACTCCAGTGTTGTCTATCATAAACCTCACCTTCCTGTGCGCCCACCTTTGCCAGCGAGTCTGCCTTCTCATTGCCGTAGATTGAGCAGTGAGATGGGACCCAAACAAAGGTAATCTTGAATGATCTTTCGACCAAAACACGCATCTGCTCTCTTATGTTTGTAAGAAAGTAAGATGCGTGCTTAACAGGTTTCATCGACCGGAGTGCCTCGATAGAACTAAGACTATCCGAGAAGATGAAATAATGGTCTACGGGCTGATTTGAAATTATCCCCAAAGCGAAGTTAATTGCTGCCAGCTCAGCAACATAAACCGAACACGGTTCCTGAAGTACATTGAAAACACCGAAGCCAGTGGATCCGTTGATGCGAGAACCATCAGTGAAATATCTGTTGTTGCAATTGACATGTTCATATTTTTCAGAAAAAGTGAGGGAATAGATATTTGTCGAAGATGATCTGGTATTCCTTGAATAGCATGTTTCATGGACAGATCGTATACAATTGAGGAACTGTCGTTGGTGAAGTGAACTCGAGGGGGATTATAACACGGAAGACAAAGATCTGATGATATGTAGTTGAGATAAACTCTCAGGAATCTTGAACGACAAGTTAGTTCAAGCATATTATCGAAGTTATCTAGAACAAGTGTGTTACTTGTTCCACATTTGATAAGTATTCTAAGCGAGAGCTCCCAGTAATGGTGCTTTAAAGGAGTGACTCCAGCAAGCACCTCCAGGCTCATGTTATGCGTTGAATGCATGCAGCCAAGGGCAATACGCAAACAACGATACTGAATTCGTTCCAATTTGATAAGGTGGCAATCAGCTGCTGAGAGGAAGCAGAAGGAACCGTACTCTAAAACAGAGAGAATAGTCGTTCTATAGAGTTTGATGAGGTCTTCTGGGTGAGCACCCCACCATGTTCTGGAGATAGAACGTAGAAATTGATCCTTTTCCGGCATTTTGTATCAAATACTCAATGTGGAGTTTCCAGGTACATTTGGAATCAAACACGACCCCAAGGTATTTAGAAGATAAAGATTGGTTGATGTCATCATTCAACAGCTTGAGTTTCAGTTGAGCAGGATACCGCTTCTTAGTAAACACAACCAACTGAGTTTTTTGCGGTGAAAACTCGATCCCCAAATGTCTGGCCCAAACAGTCAGATTATCTAGGGTACTTTGCAATGGTCCTTGTAAGACAGCTGCACATGGACCTCTTAGAGAGACCACGGCATCATCTGCAAGTTGTCTCAGCGTGCATTGTCCTTCCAAACAATTGTCAATATCTTTGACATAGAAATTATATAGCAAGGGACTTAAACATGAACCTTGGGGAAGGCCCATGTAACTAGTTCTGGAAGTTATCAGAGTGCCGAGTGTGAAGTTCATTTGTTTTTCTGACAACAAATTGTACAAGAAATTATTCAAAATAACGGGTAATCCATTACTGTGCAGATTGTCTGACAGTACTTCTATGGAAACTGAATCAAAAGCGCCCTTAATGTCCAAGAATACTGAAGCCAATTGCTCCTTGTGCGCAAAGGCCAGTTGTATATCTGAAGAAAGCAACGTAGACAAACGTTTGTTCCTTTCCTTTTCTAAATCCAAACTGAGTATTTGAAAGCAATGCATTTTCTTCGACCCAATGGTCGACTCTTGAAAGGATCATTTTCTCCAATAATTTTCTCATGCATGATAGCATGGCAATCGGTCGGTATGAATTGTGATTAGACGCTGGTTTCCCAGGCTTTTGAATAGCTATTACTTTGACCCGTCGCCATTCAGGTGGCACAATGTTGTACTCCATGAAACAGTTGTACAGGTCAAGTAATCGTCTTTTTGCGATATCTGGGAGGTTTTTAAGAAGATTGAATTTGATGTTATCGCATCCCGGAGCAGAGTTATTCGATGAAAGAAGAGACATAGAAAGTTCCAGCATTGTGAATGGTCCATTCAAGGAACCGGGATCAGTAACTGATTCTCGAAATAGCGGTTCTGCTGGTACGGAATCTGGGCAGACCTTTTTTGCGAAGTTGAATATCCATCGATTGGAGTATTCTTCACTCTCATTGGTGGAAATGCGGTTCCGCATGTTGCGAGCCGTTTTCCAAAGTGTTGTCATTGAGGTTTCTCGTGATAGTCCCTCGACAAAACGTCGCCAGTAGCTACGTTTTTTTGCCTTGAGAAGATTTTTGAGTTTTCTTTCGAGCCTCAAATACTCTTCAAAAAGCTCTGACCTTCCGTGTTTACGGAAGGCCTTGAAGGCATCAGATTTCTCGGAATACAACTTAGTACATTCATCATCCCATCCAGGAGTGGCTGGTCTTCTGATGACAGATGTACTTGGAACGCGTCGTTTCTGAGCTTCTAGTGCGCTTTTTTGAATCAACTCAGTAAGGAATCGATATTCATCCAAAGGTGGAAGAGTATCAGTTGATTCAATACCAATTTTTACTTCGTGAGATCGAAAGGAACATTAACTGGCTCAGATTGTTGATAGCCACTCTTAATTGTGGTGACTATCGGCATATGGTCACTACCATGGGGATCTTGAATAACCTTCCACGTGCAATCTAATGATAGTGAATTTGAACATAAAGACAGATCAATACGGCTTTGTTGACCATTTGGTCCTATTCGAGTTACTTCACCAGTGTTCAAAATATTCAAATTGAAATCGTCACACAAATCATAGAAAATAGGCGCTCTATAATCGTTTCGCCCCATCCAATACCATGTGCGTTCATATCACCCAATATCAATACTGGAGATGATAGGAGGGAGACTGCGCTCCAAAAATGTCGACGATTAATAGAGGCATTTGGAGGAATGTACACTGAAGCTATGCAAAGATCTTTATTCTTTTCATTTATTTGGCAAGCGACGATCTCTAGGCCATTAACAGTCGGAATGGGAATTCTGTAGAAGGAGTAGCACTTTTTGATCCCCAAAAGAACGCCACCATAATGATCATCCCGATCTTGGCGAATAATATTAAAATCGTGGAAGTTGATTTCATCTTCAGAAGAAAGCCATGTTTCACAGAGTGCAAATATATCGCAATCGGAATTGCGAATCAAAAACTTGAACACGTCTAATTTATTTTTCAAACTATGACAATTCCACTGCGGCACAGTGATTGTATCTTGCATGGCCGTATTATCCATCGAAAGATACAATTTCTGCAAGAAGGGGCCATGAAACAGTCAATTGCTTCAGATAACTTTCTACTGTTGGTATAAAGAGGGCAATGAGTGGCCTCAATGAATTCGGAATATTGAACAAATTCAAAAAACGGTCCACGAGGTCCTTAAAGGAGATCAATCCTTGCTTGGACGGAATATTTTTTCTGGAAGTACGAATTGCATTTTTTCTTTCATTGATTCTCCTAACCGGATGTTTCTTGGAAACATCGGTTTTAGGCAATGGCGGGAATGTCTTGCTGCAACTAGGATCCAAAGGAGCAGTGAAGACAGATTGCTTCGGGATTTTAAATAATCCCCCATTACCTTCAGATTTTGGCAAGCTTTTATGGATGACTTTTGTTCTCTTACGGCGCGATCCTGGGAAGACGGTTGCTTCCTCTTTTCGGGCACGTGTACCTCCGAAGAATCATCCATATCAGCTACGTCGGAGTCCAATTCATCAGTGGCAATAGAATCGTAGTAATCACTTACTCGAACGGCAGCTGAAATAGCAGTTGTGGCGGTGGTTGTGGCGGATGTGTCTTGCGACTTAACCATTTCCGCATACGACTGCTTGGAGCGCTGTACCAACGAGCGCTTCACTTTTTGGGTGCGCTTTTTGTACACTGGGCATTCTTGCAGAACCATGGGGAGGATCCATGCCACAATAAGCGCACTTTGTAGCTTGTTGTTGACAGGACTCCTCCTATGCTTTTCAAAACATTTGCCACAACGGGGCTTGTTGTCGCAAAACTCGGCAGTGTGCCCCAACTGTTTGCAGTTGGTACAATTGAACACCCTCGGCACAAAAGACGCACCGGAAATAACATATTTTCAATATCTACATATTTTGGGAGAATCGAACCGGCGAACGTCACCCGAAGCGAACCTGACTTAGAATACACTCTTTTACCATCTACCATGGTAGCTGAATGCAACTCTTTGCAATCCAGAATATCCACAGTAGACTCCATTGCATTCTTTAAGCGGCCTTTTCCCGCAAGTACATCCTTGCAAGTCAGGCTCGCTGCGTTGATCACACCTTCGATTTCGACCTCCCGCGAGGGGACATAAACCAAATATTCAACATTGTAGGCCTTGTCTTTAGCGATTTCGTTTGCATCCTTGTATGTAGGTGCGGTTATGCGTAGTTTGTTCCGATTTACCTGATGGAAATCAGTTTTCGGAAAACGACGCGTCAAATCTCGCTTAATGCCGAGAAAATCTAGGCTTTTCACTTTCTGCCGAAAGTAAACAACCCAAGGCCCAGGAGAAGATGCATGGTAGAACCGTGTGCGACCACCATCTTTGGGAGGCCCACTGCCCTCCGCAGTCTCCGCCTCCATTATCACCTCGCAAGGTGTTGGAAGTATAGTTATTACAAGCTAAGAACTAATAACTATTAACTAATTAGAAAAAACTAATAAAAAACTAATTCAAACTATTCTAATCAGACCCACTCTGTGGGAGAACAATACAACAATCTTTGCCACTTATCTGCGGCTGCTGCTGTAGGTAGCAGCAGTAACAATAGCCTGCTTCACTGGCGTCGCCAGAAGCAGCTACTTCCACTCGCCGACAGTGATCGCCTTGGATCCGTAGGTAGGATACGCACCACACAATAGCACTCGCACTACCGAACACAATCCGCGATGAGACACAGCACACACGTCTGGCTCGTTCGAACTATCGGCACGGAATGATTCAATACATTCATATTAATAGTAGAAAAATCAGATATGTGTATGATCCAAGTTTTGAATTGAAGTCCACCTGAAGATACTATTTAAATATATCATTGCACAGATCTATTTCAGAATTTCAAGTGAAAAACTGTTTGTACATGTCAATATTCGTTTGAAAAAGTTAAAAAATAAATCGATTATTATTATGAAAAGTAAACATATAAGTAGAAATAATGATTATTCTTATAACTATATTAATTTGCAAGGTGAAGATTTTTCTGCACCGGTGGCAAAATGGTCCAAGAATGGAACTGCACCGTTTTTTAAACGAACGATTCCAGTGCAAGTTTGCCTACACCGGTGCAAGCGATGCGAATAAACGAAAACGACATAAGAAACAGATTTGAAAGTTGTCGCAAGCAAGCGTTAAGTATGGGATAATCATATCGAAGATTAGAATAAGGAGAAGGTCAGTTAGATGTTACATTAATTAAAAAAGCTTGTATTTTGCCTAACGTTTAACCAGGAACGGCTTGGTTGGTAACGTGGGATTAGGGTCTGTTCACCCTCTCTCTCCCTCGTAACAAAAAGTAACATTTTTGGTACCCCTCCCCTGCCCCATGTAACGCGTAACTGTGAAAATTTTAAAGGCAGATTTTTTTCCCTTCTCTGAAGCATTTGGGGTTTGGTATTTTTTGAACACTGTTAGAATAGGGACGACACATGATCAAAAATCAAGGATATCAAGAATGCAGCTAGCAGAAACGAAAATATAATTTGCGATCATAACCATTTACATAGTTTTGCGGAAATGTGGTGTCGAGAAATACAATATTCGTTTGGTATTTTTACGTACATCAGTCCCGCTATGTCAGCATGCTTGATTTCGATAATGACTAACATACGATCATAGAGAACAGACATACAAGTCCGTTCTCAGTCGTGTGTAAGGAATTTACCGGACTTTTTGAAACGCAACACAAGTGGCAATCTCGTGGAGGCGCTGGCATCGCATAGTTTCTCTCATCAAGCTGTCAAAATTTTAGGCGCCACCACCCACCATAGTCATAAACAACAGATCCTCCTCCTCACTCTGGTTTCGATTCCATATGTGATATTTCTTCCTCACACTAACGCAAGCGATGTCTCTGCCATCATGGAACGCATGGTTTGTTTTGTGATTGGGGAAGATCCATTAATTACGTAGAGCCAAAACGATCATGTATGTTACACTTTTTATATGAATTATCTAGAATTTTTGAATAGATTTTCACATTTCAGCCCACCCCCTCTCCCCTCTAAGCGTTATGGAATTTATGGATGTTCCCTGAGATGTTTCGTTGGCGAACAGCAGCTACCACCTTTGTCTGTATTTTTATCATTGTAATTCTTTTGAATCTTTACCATCCTTTCCATTAGCCACAGTCATCGTCATAGCCGACAGTGAAGCACTAAAAGGATGAAAAGGCCATAATTTGTGCTAACACTCTAGGTTTATTTCGCTGGAAATCAGAAAAATGTTGCTGAATTTTTCTGTACTGTAAAACCAGCAACTGTTTCAGTCATTTGAATAATGTTGGTCAATGAACAAATCTATCCATGAAAATGCCAAACTATTACGAAAATCCAGCAATTTGGAAATGCAGAGCTTTTGATGAGATGTTACCGATTTCTGATGCATCTAAAAGTGGAAGTTTTATCGAATGAAAAAAAAACACATTCATGCAATGAATTCATAATTTCCATATTTGCAGCGGTAAAACTCTCGCCATGATTCTCGCATACTACATTAAAAAAATCTGGTTCTTAGACAGCTTTGGAATTTCATCAAAAAGCAGCTTCACAATTAATTTTATACTTTTTTCATTGCTACTAATGACATTGACAGAGAATATTTGACGTCTCATAGAAATTGCTGAACAATCAGGAGAAAAAAAGTCGATTCTGAAATCACAGTAAACTATCACATTGCTGGATATACTTCATTTTGATGTAGCTAGAATTCAGATTTTGACGTGTAAGTATATTCATGATTTTTCAATTTTTCATGTCCCGTTTAGTATTTCAATTCAGGAATATAACTAGCATTTCCAACTGTTTTGTAACACTATCTCTCTTCGACAGTAGTTAATAATTATTATAGGCATATATTTTTTCACCAATATGAGAAGTGGCTTGAGTAGCAGAAACTCTACTTGGTAATTGAATCATATTGTGCGTTTTGCAAAAAAATTTTTTACCTTGTTGGTTCCATAGTGCATGAAAAACAAACATCAACAGTTATCACGTGCTATAAGAGGCGGCAAGCTTGGTATCATTTTGGCGCGCAATGTTTGTTTGATGAAATATGACAGCTAGTACGCATGACGCCATTAAGGTTCCCCCAAACACACGCGACGCGATTCTATCGCTTGACGACAGCGATTCTGTCGCCGTTGATATGGAAGCGTAAATAGAGCATCGCCTGCAGCGTTCCAACGATAGAATCGCGGCGACTGGTTGTCGCCGTCGCTGCGATAAAATCGTTTAGGTCTGGGGGAGCCTTTAAAGACACCTTGCGCCACCAAACGACGTATTGCCACAGTCAGTATTCTCACGTACTTTGATTTACACAGCTTTATGAGTAAAATTTGTTCTAGCCTGGATGTCTGTTATCTGTGATACGATAACGATAAACAGCAATTACTTCAATCAGTGATTAAAAAAAAAGACATTCAAATAAATTTTCATTCGCGTTATGCGTAACATTTGGTAGTACCCACCCCCTCCCCCACCTTTTAGTGTAACAAAGTATAACGCAAGTTGGACCTCCCCCCTCCCCCCAGAAGCGTTACGTAATTTGTGAACAGACCCTTACGATACAAAGAACGGCAATATATCAATATCAGCCATTTTAACCTGCTAAGAACGCTTGCGATCAGTGGCTTTAGTATATCTTTTGGTGGGAGGTTCGATTTTATGATGAAGTGTGACGATTAGGGGGTATGAGCTTGTGCTAATGTTACGTAGCTCTATACAAGAGCTGCTAAAATCTCTTATACTTGATGTTATTTTTCAATTCGGTGCCCACCCTAAAAATCTACTTTCAGGTGGTAAGCTCCATACTCTCCGACCGCTTTTCGGGCACCCCGAGGATTCCAACCCGGGCAATAAATCCTAACAGACCCAGCGTTCAGGCATTCCAGGCACTCCAAGCTAGATGATAAGTCCTACAACTTCCAGCAATTTGCCCCAGCCTCTTTCTTATGACTCCCCAACAAACATTCACTAGTTTAACGAACATCAGTGCGATGATTCAGTTCAGCACTGTGTTGAATTATATCTGTACTATTTCTTATCGCAACTTCTGTTCAGGCTTTGTTCACACGATTTTGGAGAAGTTATACAGCTACAACATTTCATTTTGAAAAACAACTTTATTACTTTATTACTATATTGAAGTTTAGAGGTCGCGCAAAGCCTTTTAAGGTGATTTTTTGACCATCAAGTTAAGACTTTCATAAAAATAATCATAACTTTGACAATTTTCATACGATTTACAATCCAGTATTAAATTTATGAAAACTTTGTGGAACATCATATTTCTTGAAATTTGCTCCAAATGATGGTAATATGCAGAATTTGATAAAAAATTCTTCTTTTTTTAGAAAAATCAATTTTGGAAACGCTCTAACTTTGTCAAATATCACCCGAATCCGGATATTTTTAAATGGAATCAAAGAGAAATTTGTTTTCTAATTCTTAGAACAAACTGAGTTTCTCAAACTATCATTTGGCAATGTTTTAGACCAAATACTGCAAAACTATTTTTCTATTGAACAAAGACGCAACATAGTAGGCCATAATTTTATTATTTTTATAGTACATTTTAAATATACATATTAGTTTCTTTTCATATGGAATTATACCGTACGACTACGACTAAAAACTGTTTTTGCATAGTAAATTTACTATTGATTGATTTTCATTGGCTTTTATCGGTGAGATCGAACTACCTAAGCTCAAAGTGGAAGGGAGCATGTTTACAAAGCACGATGAAGCACAGAATTGAAAATTATCGCAAGCGAGCGGCAAGTATGAAATTGAATAGAAGTTGAAACGTAAGCAGAGGGCAATTGAAGAACAACACGAAATTGAAATCGCTGTTATTTTACCTAACGTCCACCCAGGAATGGCTTGACTGATAGCGTGTGAACTATCTTACCAAGACAGGCAAAATAACAGCGATTTCAACCTGCTCATATCAGAGTCTATTATGTCACAGAGAACAGACATACAAGTCCGTTCTCAATCGTGTGTAAGGGATTTAACGGACGTTTTGAAATGCAACACATGTGGCAATCTCGTGGAGCCGCTGGCATCGCATAGTTTCTCTCATCAAGAAGCTGTCAAAATTTTAGGCGCCACCACCCACCATGGACATAACAACAGATCCTCCTCTTCACTCTGGTTTCAATTCCATATATGATGTATGTTTCTTTCTCACACTAACGCACGCGAACACCAGAACGATCATGTATGATCCCTCCTCTCCCCAATTACACTTTTAGTATAAATTATCTAGAATTTTGGTACTGATTTTCACACCTCAGGCAACCCCCTCACTCCTCTATTATGTAATTTATGGATGTTCCCTGAGATATTTCATTGGTGAACAGCAGCTACCACCTCTGCCTGTATTTTCAATTCTTTTGAATCTTTACCATTCTTTCCATTAGCCACAGTCATCGTCAAAATGATGAAAAGGCCATAATTTGTGCTCAAGTATATGATTTTTCTATCATTCATGTCCCTTTTAGTATTTCAATTCGGGTTATGTATAGAAATCTAACTAGCATTTCCGGCAGTGAATAATTGTCTCTCTTCGGCATATATTTATTCACCAATATGGGAAGTGGCTATAGCAGAAACTCTACTTGGTAATACAATCAAATTGATTGAAGGTACGAAAATACGTTTGGCTGAATTTGTTTTTTAACCTTATTGGTTCCATAGTGCATGAAAAATAAACATCAACAGTTAGCATGTGCTGGAAGAGGCGGCAAGCTTGGTATCATTTTGGCGTGCAATGTTTGTTTGGTGGAATGTGACAGCTAGTACGCACGACGTCATGAAAGACGCCTAGCGCCACCAAACGACGTATTGCCACAGTCAGTATTCTAACGTACTTTGATTTACACAGCTTTTTGAGTAAAATTTGTTCTAGCCTGGATGTCTGTTATCGGTGATTATATAGAATTGCACAAAGATGATTTTCTTACACTTATTCTGAATAATACTCTTGTTATTTTGTTGGCAACTTGTGTTTCATGTGTTTTAATTCGCCATAATATTGTACGTGGATTTCCCTATTGGACCCGACCGTTCGAAATAGTCGCTCCTTGAACGGTCGTTGAAATCGCCGTTTTCACCTTCACACCCATCCAGTGTTGTAAAATGTCATTTGCATTTGTTTGTATAATTTTTCCAGAACTTGTTCAGAAGTTAGCTATCAGTTCCTGAGATATGTCGAACGTATAGCCCTTAAATGTGCCTACAACTTTGTCTAATAAGGCATTGCTGTAAATATGTAATCTGGGGTGTGGGAGGCCAAATGTCATTCAAATGACATTATGTCAAATGACACGTGACATTTTGGAAACATTTTTTCCACTCTCCAGCCTCAGATGTTATATTTAGAGCAATGTACCCTTGAACAAAAATGTAGCCCTACTCAAGCGTTATGAGTACATCTAAAAATATGAAGTAGATTTTTCTTCTGAAAAAAGTTATGAACAAATTAGTCAAATGGCATGCAGATGACATTTCACAAGCCTGCACCCATCTTCATAGTCAAATCTGTCAAAACTGGCAAGTCTGCCACGTGCTTTTTGCTGTTTCCCTCGGACTTCTCTTTCTTTTTCCGATGTTTTGACATCTGTTTTGATAGACAAGGAGCAAACAACAAGGTAATCCACCAAACATTTATTGAGTTTGGCAAACCTTGCTGGAAAAGGGAACGTTTGAAATAGGCATGTGAACTGACCTTCGAATCCATTGGTCAAGTAAATCCACAATAATCATAGGACGATAACAATACTTCCGCCTTACCAACAAGTATTGTAAGAAGCGACTAGCTCAATGGTTCAATACAGGGTCGACATTCTTGGGAGGACATTCTTTCTATACCTTAACTTTGTTACAACAGTGGACCAATACAAAACAATTAAGACACTTTTCTAATAAAGACAAAAGTTACAAATACATTCAGAATAAGATTAAACATATATTTATTTTAAGGAGATCGATATAAGGGTGGGGGGGTGTTGTGGTGTTGGGGGTAGCCTTTAAACGTTGCGGCCGTTCAAGATACGTCGAAGTCTCAGGTTGGTGCATGCATGATAGGCGAGAGAGGCATTATTGGCGGGTTACCTTGATGATGGCTTGATGTGGTATTGTAGCCGAACTGTTGGCCCTTGTTTCGTTCGAAGCTTCAGGTCGACGTTCCGCGTGCTCGCAACCAGTGGCACATCGGATATTGGGTAGCAACAAGCGGGGCGAACCCACCGGGCCTTGCTGAATCCTCACCTCCATAGCTTTATCCACTGCTTTCCGGGCGTGTGGTGTGGCAATTACGGCGGCTCAGCAACCACCAGCACGGGACTCGCTGATCTATCGAGAGGGGGGGGGGGGAGTTCGTCCGTTCGGTATTCAATACTACTCCCTATACTGTACTGAACGATGGTGCACATTCCATACGGGGGCTTGATAAAACACGATTACTCCTACGATTTATACGGCCAACTCCAATCGAATTCCCTATTCTCGGCGGGAATTCTTTAAAATAATGTTCTCTCTTGACGTCACATCGCTGTATACCAACGTACCGGTGGACTACGCAATAGAGTGTATACACCAACGCTGGGACGAGATCGACAAACACACACCGATCGACCAAGATAGTTTCGAAGCAGCAGTCAAACTAGTATTAGACTCCACTTTCTTCACGTATAAGGGAATCTTCTACAAGCAGACCTTCGGAGTCCCAATGGGTTCCCCTCTATCACCAGTAGTTGCAAATCTAGTTATGGAACGTCTGGAATAGGAGACCATACACAAACACATTTGCTCCCATCTTCCCTTTTGCTCTCCTGTCTACCTCTTTTTCCAGGAATCGATGCTGCCTACCTTTATGACATCCGATTGTTAATTAGGTGATTGAGGGGATGTTAACAGTATTTTGAATTTACCGTTCAATTTGTTTGTAAAGTTTGTTTTATAAATTCAATTTGGTAACATTATATTTAGTGTCTTGCTAACCTTTACTTATTAAGTAATATTTACAACAATTTCTTCAAATAAATAGTATGAAATTGAATCTCACAAATCTAGCCTTAAGTATTCGATATTGGCGATATTGGATCGAACCATTGTTTCAAAGTTGTTGGTAACAGTATTTGTTTACTTTGCTCGATAGGTAGACGGTTTGACAGTTCAATAGGCAGATTTGGCTTCACTCTTTGCGTAACTCTATATATAATAGACTCTGGCTCATATGTTGTTCGGCGTTCGGAGACAGTTCTAGCGATCAGTTGCATTTTTCAGATATTCCCAAACTGGCACTACTTATTGGAATTTTTCACGCAACAATTCACACCGTATTTGTCATTGTTTTACCAATTTGATTCCTTGTTTATGAGGTTTCATCACCGCGAGAAATTTATTGATAACAAGGAATCCAATTGGCAAAACAATGACCAATACGTTTCGTATTAGATCGCTTGGGCCAAGTAGGAACGTGTGAATTGTTGCGAGAAAAATTCCAATGAGTAGCGCCAATTTGCAAGAATATCTGAAAAATGCCACTGGTCGCTAGAACTGTCTCCGAACGCCGAACAACATATGAGCAGGTTGAAATCGCTGTTATTTTGCCTGTCTTGCCCAAGTAACATTTTGAGTTTTATCCAAGGATGTTATCGATCATTTAGTAATCTGCGTTCGATCACTTAGTAGTTTGTCAATAACTCATTACAGAGGCTAAATTTCAAAAAGGGGTGTATGGTGGACTTCTTGTGCGAAGGTTTTTCTACAACTTTTCCCAACCGGTCAATGTTTGCTTTTAACTTATAACGGAGCTATAGCGCTAGTAACAGTAACTTATACTAAATGATAACAAAATTTCAATCATTTAGTATAAGTTGCTGCTGCTGGAGCTTTAGCTCCGTTATTAGTGAAAATCATATAAACGAACTGTTCTTCTTCTTCTTCTTATTGGCATTACATCCAAAGCCGCCTCGCAGCTTAGTGTTCATTAAGCACTTCCACAGTTATTAACTGCGAGGTTTCTAAACCAGGTTACCATTTTTGCATTATATATCATGAGGCTAACACGATGATACTTTTATGCCCAGGGAAGTCGAGACAATTTCTAATCCGAACATTGCCTAGACCGGCACCGGGAATCGAACCCAGCCACCCTCAGCATCGTCTTGCTTTGTAGCCGCGCGTCTTACCGCACGGCTAAGGAGGGCCCCGAACTGTTAGGCAGAGTTGTAGATAAACCTTTGCTCTACAAGTCCTCCACACAACACATATTGAAATTTAGCCTCTCGAATGAGTTATTGACAAACTACTAAATGATCGAACGCAGATTACTGAATGATCGATATCATCCTTGGTTTTATCATACTCTATTAGCAGTTTTGGAGAGCAATTTTTCAAGACTAGCAATACAACTAAAATCTACATGACAACCTCTTGATAACCGCTACAAGAACATGTTATGACCAAGTGGACCACTCTTGAGATCGTCTTCAAAGCAAGTTTAAGGTTGTTCATAAGAGTTCCATAAAACTGCTGTCAAAAAAGGGAATTTCTTTTCCGTGGAGCTTTATGTTATTGTATTGTAAAAAAGGATAATCGTAGAAATGGAAGAACGAAATAAAAAACAACATCACGGACATGGATGAAAAATAATGCTTAATTTGGAAATTGGATGCCCAGAATTCGTTTGCGTGCCTGCAATTTTTTCTGCGCGTTCGAATTTCTGGTGAAAACAGGTAAAAAAATAAGTTTGTTAAAGTGCGTCGTCGTAATACTGTGATTTACGGCCAATCAATTAGTGTAAATAATAAATCGATACGCTGCCTTTTTTTCTGGTGGCATTCCGATTTGCATGGAAATATTTCTCGTGCTTCAAATTTTTGAAATCATCTTGATATTCAACGATTATGACTAATTACAATAGATTTTGCAAAAGATTTACGCTGATATAAAGTTATTTTTTTCTACCAGCATGGCTACTACTACACTGTGGGCAATTTTGACGGAAAAAATAACATTTTGCATAACTTTCAAATACAATAAGTATTTTGCTGAAATTTGCTGCAATCGTTTACTTATGACCAGTCCTTGTTCATGATGGTTCTATAATAAACTGGAACTTGTTTATTGGGTCTTTCTCTGGATTCAGAAA